>NC_079165.1:79334239-79356739 GCF_947568905.1 Ostrea edulis | reverse complement strand
AAATGAATTTTTTGAAATCACAATATGATATAATGACTTTCCTGACAAGATGGTCTGTGATAAAAAACATATATTAGACAAGGTTAAGAGAATATTTACACTATAATGTCTTTTAGTGTTGTAACATCATTCTCATGTCAAGTAACTCGCTCTGATATTCATGTAGATTCTTTTTTTTCAAAAACTTTTTTTTTCTTATTAAAGCATTTATCCAGTACGGTAAATTTTGTTTACAATGTTTGTTGCTAAACTTTTATTGAGTTTAGTCCATACTCTAATACATGATTTTATATTATCCTTCCTCAAAGTTTATTGCCAAGATGTATGTTCAGGTTTCACAGTATTTCAGATTCCGTAAGTTATGGATTAGTTTGCTTACACTGTGCTACATCTGTTTAGACGTAGAGAACAATTAGAATACATATAGTCGATTAGTTTTTATGTCGTGTCCATTTGACAGGTTATGGATTCAATATCTAGCTTGCACATGCCCTGTTATACTTATGCTAATTCTATACTTATTACATGTAATTTTATAATTCAATTTTGTAATTCAGAGGTGCTTTTAACCGAGATATGTTCAATATCTTGCTATCTCTTACATCAGGTTCATATATTATTCTTACAATTATGCTCAAAATCTATTTTTACATTTCTAATTTTTTATGGAATAAGCTCTTGAAATAGAAATATATGTATTTATATATATATTTATATATATATACATGTATATAGAAATAGAAAAATGCATAGGAAGTCAGTATGTGGTAAGGTATCATAAACTACACCAAGACATGGATCATGAAACACTTAGAAAATTATAAAATCAAACTTTCAATATTTTGTAAAGTGCTTAATAACTGTAAAAGTGAAACTAAGAGTTTGCCGTTATAAGATTGTACATCTCCCAAGTCCTGAAAATTGGGAATTTCATTTCCAGGTAATGACCTTATATTTTCCCCAACCTACTTTTACAGTGTATCAGAATGATTGAATATCTGAATTTTATTTTACTATGGTATTTATGGACTTTTTTTTAAAAACAATGCACAAATGCTTGTCCTATTCAAAAAACTCATGTGTTGCTACTGAGATTTGAACCACCAAATAAATCATATTCAAGAAATTATAGGCCTTCATCAGGTAGATATTGCAGATAAAATGTTTATAATGAAACTATAGATTTAACGTCATGAGAATATATAAATGCTAAACTTTATGATATAAACTATAAAGGAACTCCTAGATGAGAGATACTGGGCATTTCAAAGGGATGTACATTGTTAACAGCACCCTGGTGACTTTTTTTCTGAACTGTTTGACCGCTATACAATTTTAGCACAATACACAAATTTTGACCTAGTCTAAGGTCCATCTTGATCCTACCTGTACTAGCATAAGATTGTTACCTGTTCTTAAAGCATTATTGAGTGTTGTCATAGTTACTACAGACAATGGACGAATGTACCTAAACAATGAAAAAGCTGATTATTTTTTCAAAGTACTGTACATGTATTTGTTTGAAACATCACTCACGTGATATGCTCTCTCTCAAACAGATAAACATATTTGTTTGTAATAAAAAGGATTTATTTTTCTCTTTCAAATCATCAACTATTTTTATGGAACATGTAGGTTAGGAGATATTTTTGAAATTATGAGAAGAAATTAAACATTGTTCAGTCAGTTTATTGTCATAAATTTCAGATAAAAATGGGTTCAAAGGGTGATTTTGTTATGAAAGGCACAGTGAATTTTTGTCAACCTTTCGGATGCTTTTAATTGTCCATTGTGTGTTAATTGATTGACAATTAGTACATGCTTTCCTAACCACTACTAGTGATTTATATATAATCTTGTTTGTTTTTTTGTTGTTGTTTAAAATAAAGTCTTATTGCCATGATCATGTTATAATGAAAATTTTATGTTTCTTTTTTAAAATCATGGATTATTGAGATTGTGATAATTCATTATGATTTTGAATATTATGAAATTAACTGTTATGGATTTGCACATTCCCTGCATGTCTTATGTTGTATTTACAGTATAAATAAGGTGTTACATGCATTGGTCATCACCATCTAATTAATCAGGGATGTTCTGGCTGGATTTCTGGAAATAAACTTTAATTGAAACTTGACTCGCGTCTGAGATTATACTCAAATTTTGACTGCTCAAATAAAAGAACAGTCAAACTTAAGTTTGAGATTTTTTCGAGAAATTGAAGCCAGGAATTACTCTAGTGTTGTAATTCAATGCTCCATGAGGCCTAGGAATGTATTGGTATTAAAATAACCCAAAGTATTTTGGTGCATATCTTAATACCAACTACAAGTGGACGTGTGTCATCACAAGAAGGCACTGAATGGAGAGACTATACAGTAAAACATGGCTACAGCAAACAGGAGATAATGAAGTTACACATACAGTAAAGCACGGTTACAGCGAACATACTTATAATGAATTCACACTTACAGTAAAACATGCCTACAGCAAACACAGAGATCATGAAGTTACACATACAGTAAAGCACAGTTACAGCGAACATAGTACTTATAATGAATTCACACTTACAGTAAAACATGGCTACAGCAAACACGAGATAATGAAGTTACACATACAGTAAAGCACGGTTACAGTGAACATACTTATAATGAATTCATGCTTACAGTAAAACATGGTTACAGTGAACTTCACGCTTACAGTAGAATATGGTTACAGCAAACACGCAGATAATGAACTTACACTTACAGTAAAGCATGGTTACAGTGAACAGGCAGATAATGAATTTACGCTTATAGTAAAGCACGGTTACAGCAAACACGCAGAAAATGAATTTGTACACTTACGGTAGAACATGGTTACAGCAAACACGCAGAAAATGAATTTGTACACTTACAGTAAAACATATTTACAGTGAACATGCTTTTAATGAATTCGTGCTTGAGTAAAACATGGTTACCGCGAATACGTAGATAATGAGTTCATTCTTACAGTAAAACACGGTTACAGTGAACATGTTTATAATGAATTCACACTTGCAGTAAAACACAGTTACAGTGAACACGCTTATAATGAATTTTTACTTACAGTAAAACGCAGTTACAGTGAACACACTTATAATGAATTTATGCTTACAGTAAACAGTTACAGCAAAAATGCAGACAATGAATTTACACTTGCAATAAAACATGTTTACAGCGAACACGCAGATAAGAATTTACACTTACAGTAAATTGCGATTACAGCAAACATGCAGATAATGAATTTATGCTTATCATAAAACACGATTACAATGAACATGCTTATAATGAATTCATGCTTACAGTAAAACATGGTTACAGAGAAAACATAGAATATGAATTTACGCTTACCGTAAAAGACGGTTAGAACAAACATGCAGATGGTGAATTTACACTTACAATAAAATACGGTTACAGCGAACACATTGATAGTGAATTTATGCTTACAATAAAACAAAGTTGCAGTGAACACACATATAGCGAATTCATGCTAACAGTAAAACACGGTTATAGAAAAAATGCAGATAATGAATTTATATTTACAGTAAAACATGGTTAAAGCGAACACGCAGATAATGAATTCATGCTTACAGTAAAGCACGGTTACAACAAACAAGCAGGTAATGAATTTACGCTTATGGTAAAACACGGTTACAAAAAACTCAGATAATGAATTTACGCTTGTACAGTAAAACACGGTCACAGCAAACATGCTGATAATGAATTTACGCTTACTGTACAGTAAAATACGGTTACAACAAACACGCAGCTTGCAGTAAAACGCGGTAACAGCGAACACGCAGACAACAGCAACAACCTTGCTTACAGCAGGATGATTTTCATTCCCTGTAATTTTACAACATATTATAAACTTGTTAGATATAATGAATTACGTTTAAAACAAATCAAAATTGTTTGTATCCTGCATCTCACTATAAGCGTGTTTTACTGTATACTGGTAGGAGAGACTTATGCAATCGACTCTCATTTCGCATGGCTGCAATCAGTAGCACTAACCTGCGGCGAGGACTAAGAGTAAAAGTTGTAAAGCAAACAATAGGCCCCACAAAACACAGCCTTATTACACGCAGTATTCTAACAAACACATTAGTTCAATTAGTTCAGTTTATTCATTCAAACCATGTAATGGTGCATGAGGAACATACATGTGATTACAGCTATATATTTATCAAAGGTTATATAAGAGATAATTAATCTGTAGACTTTTTTTTTTTTTAAAAATATACAATATATACAAAGTATGTTATAATGGAGAGAGAGATGGAGGACAGACCATCCGCCTCTGTATCCCCATGGTCGTGGATCCCCAGAGAACACTAGATTGTCACAAAGTATGTATCATAAAGCCATTCCACTTTATTAATAAAATAAAACCACCATGAAGGTAAGATAATTTACAAAACACATCCCGTGATCTAATTTCCTGTGTGCATCTTCATAGAATTATTATTGATACCTTCAAATGACCATTTATTATTGTATCGAAAAATGTACGCCTTGAAATTCTTAGTCTGAGAATACCTATCATTATCTCTGCTTAAGATTAGACTAATCTAGAACTTGTTTGAAAACTACAAATTTAATGTAAACTTAGTTCTTCACTCTATATTAAAGCTTGAAAGGTGCATTTAATGTCACAGTTCAAATACAGGTGTGACAGGGTGATATTTTTCTAAAGTAAATATATTATTTCATTATTTAGATTATGAAGATTAGTACATGACAAAAGTTGTCTTTACTTTTAATTTATTTTATGTACAACTTAATAGTATATGCAAATATCTCTAAAGTTATTTATAGATTATGAGATCATAATGGTCAGTAATAGCACCATGTAAATATTTATAGAATATAGAACTCTCCAATTTCATTGGTTGTCTAAGTTCCCTCTCTTTACTATTGTTCACATTTTGAATTGTCTTCTAAGAGTATAGAAGTGTTTTCTAGAAGATTTTCCAGAAGATTTTCCTAGTACAATTTGACTGTAAGTAAATATGACTTTCTTTTGAGTTTTTATGATCATATATAATTCAAAGTACATGTGCTTACTTTGAATTAATACATTTGCTGAATAGTTAGATTTTATGCATTTTCTATGATGGTAATTGAGTAAGAGTGATCATATGCATTCGATCTACATTATCTTTAAGTTATCAATTACAACTAAAGAGTAAAATGTATATCAGTATGAATGTATATTAAAACTATAAATCATGATTGAATCAAATGTAGTAGTTTAAATATGTTATGTGTGAATGTCAGAGTGTTCGAGTAGTATTCATGTGCAGCTATTTTTACTTTTTATGATTTCCTTGTGTGAATAAGTAATGTAACATTAGTTTCACACAAGTATTTGATATTTCATTATTTCTATATAGATTTATTACCAGCATATAGAATATTCTGGACCTGACCAGAAATTTGGCTCTGTGTCACACATAGGTATGACATTGCATTTTTTTGTATATTCTTTGCATTATGATAAGTTCTGAATATTCTTATCAAGTTTATTAATAGTCTATGATTAATTAAGTGCAATAGTCGAGTAAGATAAATCTATTTATTATTTATACCATATAGTAATCAATAGTCAAATATATCCTTATAAGCACTATTAAGGGGAATAACTCTTGGTTATAAACTGTGCTGAGCAAATAAGTTTTCTTTGTTGATATTTTTATACTATATGTTTTAATTCATGATATATATTATATGTGATATTCTTGTTATATATTTCAGAGTTAATTAGAAAGAATACAAACTCTGATAGAACCCTACCATTGGTGTTGAGTTGTTTATATACCTATACAATCCACACTATTACACAGGCATTATCGGGGGCGGATCCAGGGTTGTGGATAGGGGTGCAATTCTATGAGGCAGGGGGTCTGGGGCCATCCTGAGGCGGGGGGACTAGGGAGCGAAACCCCCGGAAGGTCCTGGATTTTACAGAAAAATAAGGCTTGAAATATTTACTAAATCAAAAGATTTTGCCATTTATTTCTCCGAGAGTGGAATAAATTAGTGCTTCTTTTATCGTTTACATGTGTTTAAACAAGAGACCACGATTTACCCTAAATATTTTTAATTTTTTTTTATGGGACGCGGGCCGACTGCCCCCCCCCCCCCCCCTACATCCGCCACTGATAATAGCTGCAGAACTGTAGTTCTCTGAAAATATTGGGATGGACCCCATAATGTTTAATTCCCAGAGCTAGATCTGCAAATTAAGCAAATATGTGAAGCTCAAACAAAACTGGGGCTATGAAAATTATTTATCTGTACAGAAATTTAGATCACAGAAGCTTTAAAAGGTCATTGTGCAATATAAGAATTTCCTCTCATAGGTTAAAAATCGAAATGGGTATGTTCATCAACATTCCTAGAAAGGACCAATTATGCACAAAATGCAAATCTAATACCATTGAAAATGAAATACATTTTTAATAACATGTGAAAAATACGACAACGAAAGGAAAGAAATAAAAAAAAAAAATATCCAAAATTTTCTACGTTAGATAACGAACAAAAACTATTTTGGCTACCCAACACAGTTCAGAGAAAGAAATTCTTGATGTTGTTGGCAGATTTAATAACAATAACATGGTTTAGTAATATGTATACATGTATGACATTTGTAAAAGAATTAAATGTGTTCTTGTGTATGCCTTGTCAGTTATTGTTATTGATTAATATGCATATTCTATCGTTTGGCATCTCTTCTCTTCATTGTTGTAATCATCTCATGTTTGTCTATTTTGGACTTTGAATAGGAAATAAAGTGTTTTATTCTATACTAATAGTGTTATTTACAGAAACAATTAAGTGCCCGTGACAACAAATTTGATCTAGAGTGTGTCGCGATCCCTCTCTATTATCCAGTCTGATTAAAACTAGCCCCCTTCTCCTATCGGTCAGCCTGACGACGATGGGAGAAAGGGGGTGGGGGTGCTGGTTTTAATCAGATTGTCTATTATCTATTTCAAATCTAGTTTGAAATATGGCGGGAAACGAATTTCACCTTTGAACTTTCACCCATAGGTCACAAAAAGAACTGTCATGGCGGAGAAATGTTTCGTGTTTTTCTGCTAGTTTACACAATAACAACTCCAGCTTTGGGTGAGTCCTTTTAATTTTGTTGATGTTTGTCAGAGAAGGAAAACTGATTAGTACTAACTGAACAACTCTAACGCAATTTTAAAAGGCATATATCTACCATTTTTAAATTTAGAGTCCATGGCGTTTGGCGACTCGATGTCTGGCGTTGAGACATTGTATTTGTAGTATCCATTCTTATTTCGTGTTCTGTTTGATAGAGGAAATAGAATTAGATAAACTGTATTTTATGATAAATGAATTACTTATGGTATATGATGCATGTATCGACCCAGAATCAGACTCTCAAATGTCGGCTGTGTGACTGGGGGGCCCCAGACTTTCGGGCACCTGTTCTACATGTGAAGTGTAAACATTGATACATATACTGTTGATAGAGAGACTGTATAATGTTTCATTTAAATTTTATTATTGATGATAACCAAGAATATTTACTTCTTGTCAAATTTAGTCACAAACTTAAGAATATCTAATACAGAACTTCTTATATAAGTCTAAGAGGAAACTTTTTCACTCTGAAATGGTATGAATTCATATCGGGCGACACGAAATCAGAGTGTAATTTTGTACCCAAGGTATGCCCCTACTCAAGTATCGGCAGAACTGGTAGAGTTGACGTCATTTCTGGAGTTGACATTGTCTCTTTGATGTTTACTTGAGTTGAATTTGGCTCTTTGTATGGGTTATCGTGGGTTAATGCTAATTAATGATATCGGTTGCAGAATTGCACCAATATTCTCAACCCATGGGTGTGATTGGTGGAAGCAGTACTAGTAGAGGGAAATGGCTACTCTACTCTGAAGTAGCTCACTCAAAGTTGCCCATAGATGGCAAATCCAAAAATGTTCATAAAGTAAATATAATGTTCAAAACTTAACACTGCAACTTTTCTTTGAAGTACACATATGGCATTGAATATTGAAATTTTTATTTGTGAATTAATAGTGCAGTTTTTGAAATGGTGGTTTTTTTTTTTGTGTTGATAAATTATAATCACAGAGGTTCATAAGATGAGTTATATTACCAATCACTTTTTGAAACAAAAAACTAAAAAAATCTTGAAATATTCATTACAAAAGAGGTACAAAATTTCTTTTTAAATGTACATATTTGAAATAAAGTTTAACAGTAAAAATTTTAGCAAGTCCAAGTGAGAATGGTGTCGTGTCGTATCAGGTCCTGGGATTTGCTCCAACATTGAAATGGTAAGAGTAAGAAACTGGTTGAACAGTTGTGTTTCGAGAACACTGACCTATCAAAAATACTTTCACAATCACTGTCCATACTCAAATTTGTCATACGTAAGGAATAAAATAAAAAAAAATCTTAAAGCCCAGTGTTCTTGAAATTTACCAGTCTGACTGGTTAAAATTTCCTCGGACAAGTAAAGTTCACAGTACATTTCATTTGGACTGATAAAAATCTTGAAATGTCTTATACCACAGAAGTAGATTTCAAGAGCTCTGTAAGTTTCAATTATATTTTTTTCTTAAGTTTTGAAAGTAAAAGTATTTTGATAGAAGGGTTTATAAAAATACAAATCAAAAAAAGTGTAAAGAAGACCATATTACTTTCACCTTGGACTTTGAATGGGAGTACATTTTTGAAAATGTCATCACACTGCTACTAATTTGTGACATAACTTATCAACAGTACTTTCTTACAGTCAGGATAAATGCTATTGGTTTCATGACAAACATCTTAGTCACACAAGAGGCTGAGTTTAGTCTAGCCCGTCATCTCCTGGAGTGACAGGAATAAATACTTGCAACACAGTTCTTATCAAGGTACCACCTCCTAATGGGATTTTGTCCTGAGAAATAGATAGCATCATGATAACTATAGTTTTTTTTGTTATTTTTTATGGTTCTGTATTAGTATGTAGAGCCATATTTAGCCGAAGAACAGGGTTGGGAACTATTCTTAAGTAGGACAGAGGAATTATATGTTAAAAGATTAGGTGATGACTGAATATTGTGCTAAATGCATATATCGTGACATGGAACGAACCTTGGTTTTGAGCGTTCCGATGCCTACTGTGACACTGAACCTTGAAAATTTTTTTTAAAGTCCCAGTGCCTTTTGTGACACGAAACCTTATTTTCTTAGGTCCCAACACCTACCGAGACACGGAACCTTGTTTGTTTGTTTTTTAGGTCCCAGTGCTTACCGAGACACAGAACCTTGGTTTTTATACGCCCGTCTTAAGACGGGACGTATTATGGTATGGCGTTCATGTCCGTCTGTCTGTCTGTCCGTCCGTCTGTTAGCTTTTTCGTGTCCGACCCGTAACTTAAATACTACAAGGCCTAGAATCATCAAACTTTGTCTGTAGATACATCTTGGGTAGAAGGTGTGTCGCACATTAAAACCAGGTCATTGTGACTTTTCATTAACAAGATATCCGTCTGTCCATCCGTCTGTTAGCTTTTTCGTGTCAGACCCGTAACTTAAATACTACAAGGCCTAGAATCATCAAACTTTGTCTGTAGATACATCTTGGGTAGAAGGTGTGCCGCACATTAAAACCAGGTCACTGTGACTTTTCATTAAGAAGATATCCGTCTGTCCGTCCGTCTGTTAGCTTTTTCGTGTCCAACCCGTAACTTAAATACTACAAGGCCTAGAATCATCAAACTTTGTCTGTAGATACATCTTGGGTAGAAGGTGTGTCACACATTAAAACCAGGTCACTGTGACTTTTCATTAAGAAGATATGGCCATATATGGCAAAAACTTGTCCGGCTCATAACTTGAAAACTATTAGACCTAGAATCACCAAAATTGGTCAACTAATGCATCTTAGGTAGAAGGTGTGTCGCATCCTACTTTAAGGTCACTGTGACTTTTAATTAAGTTGATATTAAAAAAAATGTTTTAATGGGTACAATCTATACTGTTAACAATATGTGACGGGCGTATCATGTGCCGTGGCGGTGCACTTTATTTTCTTAGGTCCCAGTTAGTGATGAAATGATTGTCACCGACAATTGATTGTCGATCGTTTTTGACTCTTCGATTTCAATTATTGATTTTATTTTTCATAATCAATTGTCGCCTGTACACTAATTAATATCTAATCCAAGATTCATTTGACTGTTAATCCCGCTTTTATATCGAGACATGTGCAGGAGAGAGTCAGAGTGGACTCCACATTGAAAAGTGGGAATTTAGTGACACCAGCAAGTGTGTATGCTGCACATATCCATAAAACTAAATAGAAATAACCCCAAAATGATAAACGTTTATTAACTACATGTAAACACAGATTATGTATATCGATCATTGATTGATACAGTTCTTCTGATTATGACTGATTATCAATTATGAAATTTTCCCGATTCTTCAACATTAGTCCCAGTGCTTATTGTGACACAGAATCACTTTCCTATTGTGACACAGAATCACTTTCTTATTGTGACACAGAATTACTGTCTTATTGTGACACAGAATCACTGTCTTATTGTGACACAGAATCACTGTCTTATGTGACACAGAATCACTGTCTTATTGTGACAGAATCACTTTCCTATTGTGACACAGAATCACTGTCTTATTGTGACACAGAATCACTTTCTTATTGTGACACAGAATCACTTTCTTATTGTGACAGAATCACTTTCCTATTGTGACACAGAATCACTTTCTTATTGTGACAGAATCACTTTCCTATTGTGACACAGAATCACTTTCTTATTGTAACAGAATCACTTTCTTATTGTGACACAGAATCACTTTCTTATTGTGACAGAATCACTTTCCTATTGTGACACAGAATTACTGTCTTATTGTGACACAGAATCACTGTCTTATGTGACACAGAATCACTATCTTATTGTGACACAGAATCACTTTCTTATTGTGACACAGAATCACTGTCTTATTGTGACACAGAATCACTGTCTTATTGTGACACAGAATCACTGTCTTATTGTGACACAGAATTACTGTCTTATTGTGACACAGAATCACTGTCTTATGTGACACAGAATCACTTTCTTATTGTGACACAGAATCACTTTCCTATTGTGACACAGAATCACTGTCTTATTGTGACACAGAATCACTGTCTTATTGTGACACAGAATCACTTTCTTATTGTGACACAGAATCACTTTCCTATTGTGACAGAATCACTTTCCTATTGTGACACAGAATCACTGTCTTATTGTGACACAGAATCACTTTCCTATTGTGACACAGAATCACTGTCTTATTGTGACGCAGAGTCACTTTCTTTGTCTCAATACCTACTTTGACTGATTTTGATTAAGTGTCCTCTAAAAGACACCTTTAAATACTGAGTTGTCAACTAATAGTGTACCTCTGGTCAGCGAGGGTTCGAATCCCGCTCGCGCCGGTAAGTGAGAAAGTGTCCCAGCTAGTTTACTTTCGGATGGTTGGTGGTCTCTTCCCAGGTACATTGTATCTAGGTTTAAAAACTGGGCGACACCAGATAACTGAAAAATTGTTGAGTGTGGCGGAAAACAGCAAAATAATCAATCAAACAAACTAATAGTGTACATGGTCTACAAATTTCAGTCACTCTTTGCCTCCCAAAAATAATAATAACAAAAATATATATTCAGATGTAACATGAAAGACATTGCAATACCTGTAAAGAAGATATATGCTGGAGTAACAAATGACTATTTCCACAAGCAATTTTGCAGGTGAATATTAACTATTGGCTGATCAAACATGATATATGCTGACGTTTGTGTCCAGAGTTTTAAACTTGCCCTGATACATGTACTTGAACCTCTTTTGAGATATAAAACCTTTTCTACATATCCAGGTATGAATGCTGGACAAAGGGGCTTCTGTTGTGTTTTTACTTTCATGTTTGAAAAATCAATAAGTTGTTGGTATTTGGGATTTTCAGACGTACCTTAACACATGTTACTTTAAGCTTGACTTTTTTTTTCTCAAACTTGGGTGACGTTTTAATTAATCAACATTTATCATCCCTTAAACATTTCTTTTGACGAGTTAGCCGCTGTGAAGAAAATCTATTATGTGCTTCACGACTGATGATTCAAATAGGCTCTTGTACAGGAACTTGGGGATTGCTCGGAATAAAGCTGTTCTGCAGTACAATGATCGTCAAGTGTTTACCTTTCCCTTTAATACCCAGGTGTGGACTCGCACATAGAACTCAGCCATTGTATCTGATTTATAAATTTATTTTCACCCAGGTCAATTCAAATTAGAGAATCCAGTGGACCCCTCATACTGTATGTTCTGGCACGTCCCAGGTCTAATTTACTCCCCGGTTGTTATTTTTGCCACATGGCCAGAAAGGAGAAGTAGAAATAAAAGAAAGAACTGGGTATTCAAATTTTAAATCACTGCTAATTTAGGATCATCTGAATGTAACTACCGCTAGATATATGTGTGTGCAGCCCAAACAACAGAGCTTGACTGATACTTTACCACAGGATTTTGGTGAACTTTCACATTTTGTTTGTGATGGAGATTTGAAGTCATAATATTGCAGTAAGTAGGGCTCTCATTAATGTTAATCAGAAAGTCTTTAGACAAAGCACCTTCTGAAATTGGTTTTGAGTTTGAAATCCTGCTGTTTTTTATATTAGAACATGGCTTATCTTTTATGATTTATTGATTGAAAGTTTTACAAATTTTTGTGTTAAGACTGAACATTGTCTGACAGCTTTGAATGGGAGTCAGAAATTCCGCCCGTACTTGTGATGATTTGACCACTGGCTGTGTCAGTGGAATATATAGTGACTAATAAGTACATGTGTACAGTACCTAATACCACCCATGGTGTGAGTGTCAGGTCAGGACAAGGTGCATCAAGTGTGTTGTTGATCGTCATGTACATATATTTTGTTAGCACAGCTGTATCCCTGGGACAAGCCTCACTAGTGTTTTTTGAATAGTTCATTATTTCTGTCAGAAAATGCCAAACAATTGTCAGTAACTGTCATAATGTTTAGTATGCAGATGGTGAACTTCAGAGCTATGGCTATACAGCAAGCTTTCATATACTTTCTATTTTTATTTTCAGATTTTTTTTTTCATAAGATGTTGTCTTTAGGGGTTTAATATTGCTGTAAGATTAACAATATCTGTGTACATGTGATATTGATTGGAATGTAGTGGAATATTCTACATCTGATATAATCATCACAGATTTTTTTTTACATGAAATGTGTCATTGAGTAAATTTAATCATTGAGTACCCAGCTGATTTGAACATATTCTTTTGTATCTGTAGGAATGCAATGGGAACTGGAATGAAGTTTTATTAACTTTGATTTCTCTTACTCAGGAAAATACTGCCGTCACATACCTTAGTATAATTATTAAATGATAAGGAAAATATTGACATATCTGATCACAAAATAATCGAATTTGAATGATTATATGGTTTGTTGAGATGCTCTATGGGATCATTTCCTTTTATATATATATACATGATTAGCAATTCATATATGTATGTACTTGTTTCCCCAACATGCTGCATCCAGACGCAGTTTGCAGTCTCTGTAACCTGTAGTTAATGTTGTAAACTTTCTTTCTTTTTTGAATTTCCTTCTTTATAAAATGTCTTACTGTTATGCCCTCTGGGCCCAAAATTGGAATAAACTTATCTTATCTTATATATATATTTCTTTTACAATAAATAAACAATTATACAATCACTACTATATACCAGGGCTTAAAACTAACTTTTTATGTCACCAGTCCAGCTGGACTGATAGAATATAATTTCAACCAGTCTGCAGAAAAATTTACCAGTCCACCAGAGTTTTCCAGAAATAATTAAGCATATTTCATTATAATGTTATTAATGAATAAAATAATGGTATTTAACTTGGTATGCCTCAAACAATGTTGTAACACTTATTAAATGTGAGATTTATATTTACTAACTGGGTTTGTCTGATATCCACAGAGGAATGCCAAATGTGTGTTTAAGATTCCATAAGTATGTTTTCCAAAATAACATTTTAGAAAATTGACCAGTCCCATTGGACTGACTATATAAAACAAATGTCAGTCAGTCCACCCGACTTTTAACCAGTCACAGACTGACAGGCATATGTTAATTTCGAGCCCTGTATAGTTAAAATAAAATAGGTCCATTTATGTCATTTATGTTTCAATTTTCCCTCAGAAGTTAATACCAAGTATTAATGACTGTGAATTTGAAATATTCTCATCAAAACATTTGTTAAAATGCATGGAAAAAGAAGTGGATAATGTAGCAAATGTTAAATTTAATGTTCACTTGTGAACATGGTGTTACTGGGTGTTTTTGTTGATGAAGAGCAGGTATACTCTGGTTAGAGAGGGGAGTCTGATGTTGATAAGGGAGATTATGTAGTCTCCTCATTGTGTCACAGGGAGATAAGGGAGTCCACGACATCCTGGCTCCACACAAGTGGTTCCTCCACTAAACCATTGTATGTGTGTCACTTCCTGTTTTTATTGCTTAACAAAACGTGCAATAATCCACTCCAAGTTGTCTCTGGAATGCATAATAAAAAATAAACTACCTCTGTCTTCTGTGGGGGCTCTCTACAATGGCAGTGTTAATTCATCATATACTACAGCCTGTATATAATGTTCAACCTCTTAATGAATAAATTTGTTAGATTAGAAGGTAAATTCAGCTTTTCAATAGATATTGTGATGGGGATCCTCATTATTTGTAACAGACACCAGGGGGCAGTCACAGACTCCCAGCATTCAATACTGACTCAGCTTACAATGCCTGTCAACTCTCACAGTGTTGTAATCCAAAGCACTCGGGAGGAAAACAGGGACTTTTAAAAATTGTTGGGTTTTCAGAAATGATTCTGTCTTCGTAACACATGGGAAGGAGACATGCTATTTAACAGTTCTATACTTTATGAAGTGGTGTTGCATTAATCAGGTGATTTAAGACCAGAGTATATTTTTCAAGGTAACCAGACTTTTTATTTGACGTATATAATTCTGCATATATAGGTACAAACTAAACTTTGTTTTTATTAACTATAGTCTTCATTGATCATAAGTATAGATTTTGACCTCTGTCTCTCAAATACTTTCAAAATTGTCAGGTGCCTTACAGGTGTCACAAGTTGGCAGTCTTCGGAAGCCTTATATTTCCCTCTCAGAATTTGAATTGGCATATTAACATGTTATACACTGTAATTCAATGAAGTAATAGGATGCCGTAATCAGTAAAAGGAGAAAACAGGTGCACAAAGACATCATTTCTGAAGTTTTTATTTCTGCTAATTTGACGATTAACTGTCTGAATTTTACAGTGTAAATTTGCAAGTCATATTATATTCAACCTTTCACTTATTCTGAACAGATTGTTAATGATATAAGTAACATGAAATTATACGGGATGTATATAAATATATATTGTATTGTATATTAGCACCAGTTCCTTGCATTCATATTTGAAGTTTCTTGTCGTAGTAACAATATTCAAAGTCTGTACTGTTCTGCAGTACGTACTAAGGTCTCAATATGGTACAATGTTTGTGTAGATTAAATAGTGATTCAGAGTAACTGTTGGATTTAGTTTCTCGTTCTGTTTTGCAGGGTTGTCTCCACTTGGTTTGGACCGGAACTTCACAATGAGTACCGCAGAAACGGACGAATACCAGTGTGCCTGTCTGCCAAGTTTCAACTGTATTCCAGAGAAACACTACTGTAATACGACCAGAGGGGTGGGAGTAAGTACTTATTGGGTACTAAATAAACTACTGTAATACGACCAGAGGGGTGGGAGTAAGTACTTATTGGGTACTAAATAAACTACTGTAATACAACCAGAGGGGTGGGAGTAAGTACTTATTGGGTACTAGATCCTCGTGTACTGTATTGTGATGTGCCTGTTTGTTGGATTTCAACTATGTCCCTGACAAAACATGTAAAAAGTACTGTTATACAAGCAGGAATAGGGCTAAGTATTCCCTGATAAAATAAAACAATTTTACTTCAACTATGTCTCTAGTGAAAAAACAAAAAACAACCTTATATAATACAACATAGGATTTGTAGTACGAAGGACATAGGAGAAAAAGAGTAGCTAGGGCACATCCATGAGTTTGCCCTGCCCCCCCCCCCCCCAACTTATGTAAATGTAATTGTCATTAAAATTGAACTGAACTTTAGGAAGAATAACACACCAGAGAAATTTGATATGGATAAAAAGTGGAGGATGTGTATAACAATATTTTGAAATTGAAAACTTTCAAATTTACTTTATCTAGTAAAATAGAATACAGTTTTAGTAAAAAGTATATAATCTATCTATAGACTATATTTTTGACTCAAACCCGTGATCAATAGATCAGCAGTCGGAAGTTAACTAACTATCAGCTATCCAGCTAGGCAATCAAATTCAAAAGGAATATACAAATTTTTCTGATACAGGTGATGCTCAACAGCTCGAACTTTGATATCTCGAAGTTCTCGATATCTCGAAGTTCTCGATCTCTTGAATTGAAATGACAGTTCTAATTTTTCTTTCTGTATAACTAAGTAAGTTTGATATCTGGAAGTTCTCGATCTCTTGAATTGAAATGACAGTTCTAATTTTTCTTTCTGTATAACTAAGTAAGTTTGATATCTGGAAGTTCTCGATCTCTTGAATTGAAATGACAGTTCTAATTTTTCTTTCTGTATAACTAAGTAAGTTTGATATCTGGAAGTTCTCGATCTCTTGAATTGAAATGACAGTTCTAATTTTTCTTTCTGTATAACTAAGTAAGTTTGATATCTGGAAGTTCTCGATCTCTTGAATTGAAATGACAGTTCTAATTTTTCTTTCTGTATAACTAAGTAAGTTTGATCTCTCGAATGTTCGATCTCTCAAAGTTCTTGATTTCTTGAAGTGAAATTTGAGTCCAGTAAAACTTATTTCATTGTTTTTTCTTAAATGAGTGTTTATATAGGTGACGCATCACCTGTGTTTCCTCGTGGGTGGATAATTAATTGTTTAAATGGTCAATTTCTTTGTATTTATACAATTCCACTATAAAGATGAAATTTACGACTTGTTTGGACTAGATGATGAAACAGCAATTTTAAGAATATAATTTAGAGATATGCCAAGGTAAAATTGTTATTTATTAGAATGAGTGCTTTGTGTAAAGCGAATGGAAATTGTAACTATTATGCTCTGTGTAGTAAATGATTGCGAAACTTTGTTATGTACGAAAAATCTTGTCTTATAAATATGTACATGTACGTCTATCTTAAAGGACATTTTATTATTCTGTAATTCTGTCAGAAACTTTAACCTTGCTGATAACTTTTGAACAGTAAGTGCTATAGCTTCGATATTTCACATGAGTATTCCTTGTGACATGACTTTTCTGTGGGTACCAACATTTTTGACCCTGTGACCTTGACCTTGGAGTTTGATCTACTGTTAAAAAAATTGACATTGGTCATAACTTCTAAATGGTAATTATTAGAGCTTTCATATAGCATACGAGCATTTCTTGTGACTAGATCTTTCTACTGGTACCAAGATATTTGTCCTTGTGACATTGGCCATCTTTGGAATTGGCCATTATCGGAGGCATTTGTGTTACACAAACACATCTTGTTATATATGAAAGTTGAAGTTCCGTGGTGTTGAAATAAAGTGATGCAATTACCTATACAAAGGACAATGAATGTGCACTCCGGATACTATAAAATCAGAACCATAATGGTTAGACCTTCAATTTTTAGATTTGAATCTCTACATTCAATCTCTTGAACCTTTGATCACTCGAAGTTTTATCATCTGTGTTTTAAAAGGAAGTTGCCATTATGACGAGGTAATATACCTTCTTAACTAAAGCCTGTTATTGCTTTTCTTGAAGTTTATCCCAGGTTAGAATAGATCCTCAATACCCCTTACTTGTCATAAGAGTCGACTAAATGGGGTGGTCCTTCAGATGAGACCGCAAAAACTGAGACCCTTTGTCACAGCAGGTTTGGCACGATAAAGATCCCTCTATATATGCTCAAAGGCTGTAAGCGCTGAGGATAGGCCTAAATTTTGTAGCCCTTCACTGGCAATGGTGACATTTCCATTTGAGTGAAAAATTCTTAAGAGGGACGTTAAACAATATATACAATCAATCAATCAAAGTTATTTTTTGCTTTCATCTTATTTCTTTATTTCCTATTCCGCAATTAAGACTATAAATTAGGTTTTGTTTTATTCAGACAATTGAATGTGAAGCAGGGCTTTCAAAAGTAGCCGGTAGCCGGCGGATTTCCGCCGCCTATAGTAACATTAGGTTCCGGCTACTTTAGTGACAAAAATGTATGTCCAATGAAAAAAAACTTCTATAAAACTTTAAACATCTTCCAAACTTTAGTAGACTCAGAAATCGTGGCCATATCAAACGTGTTTACTTGCGCTAAATTTAGTTCAGGTAAATACCGGCACCTGATTGGTCGTCTGTTGGTGTAGAAAATAATACGTCAATTGCAATAGTCGGAAAGCCTCGGATTTACCCAATTCGTGACAACACAGACAAGAAGTTCCGAAAGATAACAACAAGTCCTGAACGTAAAAATCAATGATGTTGACGGAATGAAGAGAACAAATACCCTGTTCAGTTTCGGCTTTAAAAAGGCCAGAAGCGAAAGTGACACAAGTATAATATCAATCAACAATTTTAAAGCGAAAACAGAATTTAATCAGGAAAGATTTCAGACTTGCTATTCTTTTTAATTTGCAAATGCCCACGTGGTATTAAATAAAAACGAAATTAGAATTTTTCAGCACAAATTCGCTATGTTACCAACAAATCTGTAGCTGTTAACTTGAATTTGTGGAAAAATAAAATTATAGGTCATTAAAATGTTACTTATTAATTTGTAATAAAGATTGTTTGGGTTTTATTGTTTCTTACAAAACAATTCAGTCTTATAAACTTTCAGTACAAATGTAGAAATAAAAGTGAAAGTTTCTGTTCAAGCAAAGACACTTAAAAATTAATTGATACAGCATTGCAAAAAATAATTACATGTAGTTATCTTGATGCACTTTATTTTTCATTTTGCATCAAAATTAGTACTTTGCAATGTTGAATTTTTTAAGTCTTTGCATGAACAGAAAATTTCACATATGAAACAATAAATTCATGGCAAAAGTAAAAATTTCAGGCAAAAAAAATGACAATTTCAAAGCTGCATTTAAGTGCCAGGAAACCGCCAGAATGCAGGATTTTGCGTCATTTACCCCAGAGCTTCTGGGGGCCTTGAGCGGCCCCAATGACCCCCGGCCATAAGGGCGCCGAGCATAGCTCCGCGTGCGATACGGCTGTGCCGTTCACATTGGATCGCCTTCTACTTTTTCATTTCAGCCTCCTACTTTTAAATTTGTTGAAAGCCCTGGTGAAGACAAAATTGATTTCTTGCCTGTGTTTTGACAGTTTACAGCATTAGTTTGGTCATCCAATGAAAATATGAAGTTTTGAATGATACAAAAAGACTATGTCATTGGAACGATACTCTATACTTTGGCTATCTCTGCAGCTTTGACATATTGATGATACCTGCTAGATAAGGAGTAGTTTCAATTTGAGTAATTTGGCATGAAAACCAACTAATCATAAGTTTGTTTAAATCCACCCCTCTCTCTTCCCTCCACTTTCTCCCTAAGAAAAGAAAGTCCCCTGTCTCCCCATACGCTGTTGCAATTGGTCGTGCATTAACAAATGAATATTTTTAACTTCTGCTTGATAACTATCATTCCAATTCTTTTCAAATTTGGTATGAAGCATCTTTTGGGACAAGGGGCTGCACAAATGCTGCCAAAAATTGACCAATTGTCAAAAATCTTATCTACAACCGTACATGTATAAGACAAACTAAATGCATAGTAATGTAGAGCAGGAAGGCCATTATCAAAATTTAAAAAAATTATAATCCCAGGGGTAAAGGTTCTGACCCCAGGGTGGGGCCAAACTTGGTTTATAGTATGTATGTGTAAAAATATTTTAAAAAACATTTTATTTAAGTTTATTATACCTCCGCAACAAAGTTGGGGTGTGTGTGTGTGTTGTATACTGAAATCAGGTTGTCCGTCCGTCTGTAGACACATTAGTTTCCGGGCTCTAAAGCATTACCCTTTCCACCTACAGTTACCATATCATACATATGGACTACCCATGGTACAAAGATGTTCCCGATCAATTTTGGGGTCAAAATGTCAAAGGTCAAGTGCACTGGACATTAAAGTAGCATTATGGTTTCCGGGCTCTAATGCATTTACCTTTTCCACCTACAATCACCATATCATACGTATGAACTACCCATGGGACGAAGATGTTCCCTATTAATTTTGGGGTCCAAAGGTCAAGTGTACTACTAGAGAAGAGACTACCCAAGGTTTTGACATGCCCTTTCTTTTCTACACTCAGGAAAGAGGTAATTTATAATACCTATTAACATCACCCTTTTGGAGATTGGGGTAAGCGAGGATATTCTTAGTGAGCATCGCTCACAGTACCTCTTGTGATACTAAATTGAAACTAAATGGATATTTAGAAAGAGCAGGTAGCCCTTTACCAAAGTTGTGAATTTCATGATCCCAGGGGTAGGGGTTTTAGTATTGGGGAGGGGCCAAAATGGTCTGTGATTAAAAGTGTTAACAATTGAACATTTTTAACTTCTTCTTGATAACAGTCATTCCAATTCTTTTCAAATTTGGTATGAAGCATCTTTGGGACAAGGTTGGCATGAATTGTAAATTTCAGAACAATTACACCTTTGGGGCCATAGGATCTCAGAGCAAAAACTTTCAAAATTTGACCATTTTTCAAAAAATCTTATTCTCTACAACCGCACATGTATTAGAAAAACTAAATGCATAATGATGTAGAGCAGGAAAGCCTCTACCAAAATTGTATATTTCATAATTTCTGGAGGAGAGGTTCGGACATCCAGGCCGGGACCAAACTTGGTATACAGTATTTATGTGTAAAACATTTTAATAATATTTTCTTTATTGTCATTGATACTAAATTGAAATTAAATGAATATTTAAAATGAGCAGGTAGCCCTTTATTAAAATTGTGAATTTCATGATCCCAGGGGTAGGGCTTTTGGTATCAGGGTGGGGCAAAAATAGTAAGTGATTAAATGTTTTAACCAATGAACATTTTTAACTTCATGATAACTATTATTCCAATTCTTTTCAAATTTGGTATGAAGCAACTTTCAAACGGACATTAAACAATTATTATATACAATCAATCTTTCGAACAAGGGTGACATAGATTGTAAATTTCAGGACTCCTGCACCCCTGGGGCAAAAACTTTAAAAAATTGACCCATTTTCAAAAATCTTTTGCTCTACAATTGCATATCTTTAAGAAAAACTAAATGCATGTGAATTAGAGGAGGAAAACCTCGACCAAAATTGTAAATTTCATTATCCCAGCGATAGAGGCTCTGACTCCAGGGTGCAGCCAAACTTGGTATAATTATAGTGTATATGTGTAAAACATTTAGATATCTTCTTTAATACTATTGATACTAAATTGAAACTGAATGGATATTTAGAAGGAGTATGTAGACCTTGATACCAAGGTTTCAAATGTCATGACTGATTTGGTTCCAGGTCGGAGCCAACATTATTATAGTTATCATGATCATTGTTTTTCATCATTTGAAAGACTTTTGCTAATACAGTATAAAAACTAAATGCATATTTTGGAAATACCAAAATTGTGAATTTCGCAATCCCACGATTTTGATTCTAGGACAGGTCCAAATTAGTCATATTGTGATATTGTGTTAATATTACATAATATTTTATTATCTAAATCCTTTCATTTTCAAGGACGTTTAAGTTTTAAGAACACGTCTTGTTTCATTGATACTTTAGCTGAATATTAGAATTTAGATTAGATATTCAGATCAGAACCTTTTTTCTAGATTTTGTAGCCCTTTACCAAAGTTGTGAATTTCATGATTCCAGGGGTAGGGGTTTTGGTATCAGGGTGGGGCAAAAATGTTCAATGATTAAATGTGTTAACAATTGAACATTTTTAACTTCTTGATAACTGCTATTCCAATTCTTTTCAAATTTGGTATGAAGCATGTTTGAAACAATTAAGGGTGAGGTAAATTGTAAATTTCAGGACTCTTGCACCTCGGGCTTGCCATTTGGGCCATAGGAATAAGGCAAAAACTTTCAAAAATTGACCAATTTTCAAAAATCTTCTGTACAACCACATATCTCTAAGATAAACTTTAAATGCATAGTGATGTAGAGCAGGAAGACCTCTACTAAAATTGTAAATTTCATGATCCCTGGGATAGAGGCTCTGACTCCAGGGTGCGGCCA
>NC_079165.1:79109239-79331739 GCF_947568905.1 Ostrea edulis | reverse complement strand
ATGTCTGACGTCATGTGATAAAATGTGACGTATGAATTTTTGTTTGCTTTGTTGAAAGACGGATCAAGCAATGAAACAACCCCCCACCCCCTTTCCCCCAGTGAGAAATGTATTTCAAAATTAACAGAGTAATGCTTACTTGGCAAATCATTAATTCGAATATAATATCATTGTTTTAATCTATTATTTGGCCATACATACAGAGAAAGATGTTTTACAACAGTGATATGCGTACAAGTAGATGCTAATATTGACAACGAGAAAACAATATTTGTATCAAATCGAAGTATCTTATTGTACATGTTGACTTTCTATTCCATAGAAGACTGAAAACAATGCTGCGATGTAAATTTAGAGAGAGAGAAAAAAAATAGTTCCAGCTTCTGGTTGTCAAGAGGGTGTGTCCCCATACCAAACCAGGTTATACAAAAATAACTTGCGTTCCTCAATTGGAATTTGACCAATCAGAGACAAGGATACGATAAGAATTAAATTATTGTTAGATAAACAACATCAAGGTGTTTTGTTCATTAACCTCACCTGACCTTGCACATTGATGACATCATGCTAATTGATTGCCAGCATCGGTATGCTCACTGATTCAGCATGCATAGACTATTTATTGCAAGAAATCCAAATTCCCAGTCCTTGCAGTCGGTAATGGATTCGATAATGCATGCACTGACAAATTAGCATTTTAATGAAATAAATACAGAAAAGTAAAAATTAATTCAAGAAATATAACAATGAAGGCGTAAGTTTGCCTATATAACCGGGTCTGCATGGGCTTTCTTCCCTCACTTCATACCGCGTTTCAAGACAAACCAGATATGCATGTCAATGGAGGTCCCTAGTGCTAGAAAACGGAAACAGCTTGATTTCAAAAGACACTGAACAAGTAGTTCTGCTTTGCTTTAAGTCTACATGACATCAGAATGTGCCTATATTGGGCCCACTCCTGACAGCCCATGCTGAGGAGTTTGCTTCTTATTTTGTTTTTCTGTGTTATTGAAAATTTGATTGTTGTAATATGTGACATGTGCATGCATAAAACATTTCCCTGCAATAAAGCATAAGAACTTATTCTGCTGGTTCAGTTCTTGATTTATAGAGCATATGTGACTAATATCCTGATTTGATTCATAATGGCCGCTCTATGGCAAAATCAAGATGACTCGACATAAAATCTGGTGATGGATGGAATTGATATAAGATAATAAAGATATTGATTCAAATAGTTTTATTGCTTTTATTTTTCCATTAAAGAAACTTCATCTACACTATTGAAACATTATGAAATAGACTGTGAAATTGTTTGTGCTGAAGACAAATGGATCAAATTGATGTGTTGAAGTTCAACTTTGGAGATCTCGAACTCCTGTGCATCTTGAAGTTTTTTTTAAAGTCCTGTCCATTTCTACATAAAGAGGTTCAACTGTACATTATAAAAAGTTAAATAGTATTAAAAATTTCATACACTACTCTAAAAGCTTACAGTTGATATAGAATTATTTTGTGTAATTAATTTCATGCAAAAGATTTTCCAGGACTTTGTTTATAGTCGAACAGACTTCTTATATAGAGCATTTTAGAATGCATCATGAATGGGTACTCTGCATTAATTTTTGTTCTTGAAACTTTTATTTTGTGATACATCAATAGAATGGCACAGATTTTTTGATGTAATACGTGATGTTGTAGTTGTCGAGGAGATGACCTTTAACATGTCCATGTTAATGGCGGTGCTGGTTCCAATCGGAGTGCTGATCATAGCTGTAATCATAGTGTTCTTCGTTTTCCGGCACCTTCAGAAGCAGCGTCCCGAGAGTCGGGAAAACCTGCGGGTAAGGGAGGAACTTTTGCCCCAAGAGTATGGAGGAATTAGGGTCACACAGGTCGGAGATAGCACGCTGCAGGTAAGGGAGATTACTCAATCTAGTGGCTAGTCAAAGGGGAAACAGTTTTTTTTAAATCCCTGCAAGTAATTGCAGGTGTTGTGTTGAGATGTTTAGAATTTGATCTAGAGACCTCATATACACTTGAAGAGTATTGCCTGGGTTCATTGTATGCATTTGGTATTTTTATTTAAATCTGAAGCCTCTCTTTGTACTCTATGACACAGCCTTTAAGTCAGTGTTTCCTCTAACAGGTTCAAGTGGATATACAAATGGTACTGCTGTAAAACATAATTGGCCACAATATTTTGTTAGTCATTGAAATAGCATGACTTTTCAAGAATGAAAAAAAGTGAGTAAGTAAATGTAAATAAATCTGGTGTATGGATTGTAGGAGCTGATTGATGAGTCATGTACATCGGGGAGTGGATCCGGTCTACCGTTTCTGGTTCAGGCGACCGTGGCAAGAAGCATCTCACTCATAGAATGTATTGGTAAGACTTATGGGACTCGCTCATTGAATGCATTAGAAATTGATATTCATTCATTTATTCGCTCAAACCACAATGGAAATGGTACATGAGGTACAATGCAAAAATTTCATGTATCAAGACAAATAACGTCAGAGGAATGTATATATATAGGTATGCAAATTAATAAACAAAAAGAAATATATACATAAATATGTACAAAAATTTGAAGTTAAGTGTTAGGAGAACAGACTAATCCGTATATCTTTATAAACATGCACAGGTTTTTAACATTATTCGTTGACATGATTTCATCAAATTTCATTACATTTGGTCTCGTACAATATTTTCTATGTAGGCATTCTTTTCTTATACTGGATAAAGCACTACACTCTAATACAAAATGATATTCATCTGCAATTTTTGTTTCATTACACAAAACACATAACCTTTTGTTATATTTTATAATAAACCATCGGCCAGTCTTTACTGGGAGGCGATGGTTCTTGGTATGAAATTTCAAAAAGATGCTACTGAGTTTCTTATGTAGATTTCAAGATTAGTTTCCGGACCAAAACTTGTTTTAACAATTCTGTGCATTGTACCCTTTGAAGAGCTAAAAACATTACTTGACCAAGTCTTGACAAACTGATCCATAAGACTTTGTTTTACAGCGTTTGTTGTCCATTTTTCATTCACAGTGCCTTGTTCATACCATATATTAGAAAGTCCACATATGTTCAAAATTTTATGAATACATTCAAACCATGGATTTTTAAATGTGCCATTATGATACTGTGTATATAAATATTTGTAAAGAATATTTACTATCTTGTGTTCATGACTAAATATTAATTTGGCCCAATAAGAAATCATTCTAGTATACACATTAATATAAACAGGGAAACGTCCCGTTTCACTGTATACCATAAATGACGGAGTGGAGCTTTTTAAACGAAAAACATGTTTCAAAAATTTTAGATAAAGAACTTCTATAATTTGCAAGTTTTCATATCCCCAAATCTCACACCCGTATATTAAAACAGGTAAAACGACTTTGTCAAACAGATCAAGTAGGCACTTAACTGGTCAATTAAATTGTCTGATTTTTCTTATAACTCCATACATAGCTTTCTGGGCTTGTTCGCATAGATGTTTTTTAGCTTTGCAAAAAGAACCTGACCTGGAAAATACAATGCCTAGATATTTGAATTCTCTCACATTCTCAATAATACTTCCATTATAATAAAAAACATTTCTTCAACATAGGGCCCTTTGAGAAAATCAAAATTTTAGTTTTTTCCACATTAACAATCAATTTCCACTGCGTTCAGTACACTTTAAAATCATTCAACGCGTGCTGTAAATCTTCAGCAGATTCAGCCAAAACAACTGTGTCATCAGCATATGATAAAATTAAAAGTTTTAGATATCCATAATGTGTACTGCAACTTATTAAAAAAGATACATTGCAATGACTTTAATAATTCTTTTTCAACATATTGTTTTGTATGAGAGAAATAAATAAAAGTGAGACAGGATGTCAAAACTGAGAGGAAGATTTAAAATATGTATTTTTAAAACTTTAACTCTTATGTGACAAAACCACGAATATCTTTATCACCAGTTATGTACATTTCATCATTTGTTGTCGTTTATTAGCAGATTTTTTAAAAAGTATTTCTTTTTAATTTCGAAAACAGAACAACTTTGTGAAGAAGAATAATGTAGTACCATTGATGGATCTTTTAAAACTAGATATGGAGTAGCAGTACAAGTCGTCTTGGTCACAAAGTTGTTGTATTTTTATGGAATGGAAATCATCTTGAAATGTGCTCTTTTTTCTTTCTTTTTTTATATCAAAATTTAAGATATCCAGAAAAAGTTGAATAAGATTACCAGTGATTTTCCAAAAATAAAAATATGATAAATTTGTGCATACAGCCATCATCAAAACAAACTTTATTTTAAGAAATTAAAAAATAAGAAATATTTGATTTCATAAATTGAAATTCATTTTAGAGGATCAGATTATGCCCATTTCATACATTGTACAGATGTACCATTGATGTAGGTGTTGTTAGTAGTGAAACTCATGTGAATGACAAGAGGAATAACTGTTACAAGTAAATCTCTGTTTATTGTGTTACACAGGCAAAGGCCGTTACGGGTCTGTTTGGCGAGGGAGATACCACGATGAGAATTTAGCAGTGAAAATTTTCTCATCCAGAGATGAAGCCAGCTGGTTACGAGAAACAGAGATTTACAATACCTGTCTACTCCGACATGAGGGAATTCTGGGATACTATGCTTCAGACATGACGAGTCGGAATTCGTGTACTCAGTTGTGGTTGATCATGCATTACCATGAGAATGGCTCGTTGTATGATTACCTGCAGTCTACAACTCTGGACTGGGAGGAAATGTTACGCCTGTGTCATTCCGCTGCGGCTGGTCTCGTTCACCTTCATACGGAAATCGTAGGAAACCAGGGGAAAGCAGCTATTGCCCATAGAGACATCAAATCCAAGAATATATTGGTGAAGAGCAATGGCTTGTGCTGTATTGGGGATCTTGGGCTTGCTGTGACACACACACAGGAGAATAACAAGATAGACTTAGGTCGCAATAACAAGGTGGGCACCAAGCGGTACATGGCCCCCGAGCTTCTGGACGAGACCCTTAACCCAGAATACTTTGAGGCATTCAAACAAGTGGATGTGTACGCATTTGGTCTAGTGATGTGGGAGGTTGCCAGGAGGTGTGTCACAGAAGGTGAGAATAGGATTGTAAAACTTCATTCTTATTTGACAGATTAACCAAATGGTCTCTAATTTTGTTGACTGCAAACAGAGATTTATTAACTTCATTGGACGATCAAGAACTTTGAAAATTGTATGATATTTGTAATACCGTATAAGCAGAATTTTTAGCAAGGATTTAATTTTGGCATTATTAGTGAGAGTGGTGAGATTGCTAAAATTAAATATCCTTAACAATTTATTCCATATTAAAGGTAATAATTTCCTTTCCTGGAAATATAAAGTCGCTAAAATTAGCTCTCACTAAATATATGTACCTATTCTTATGGAAAAATTGCTAAATTTGTGTTTCTCTAAAAATTCCACTACAGTATGTGATTCTTATTGATATAACCTAACTAGGACAACTTTCATGGCATCAAACAATAGATCGTGACACTAGTAAGTTACTGAGTGTAATCCACTTGGCTGTTTTACAGGTATGGTTGATGACTATAAACCTCCATTCTGGGATGTGGTACCCTCTGATCCATCATTTGACGATATGAAAAAGGTTGTCGTCATTGACCAACAACGACCAGCCATTCCTAATAGGTGGTCATCTGATACGGTAAGAGTTCTCTCCCTTCATGCTTGTTTGAGCTACTGCCTACATGATTCTAGATTTCCCTGTTAAAGTCCTGGAAAGAAGATTAGTGTCAAGCACAGTATTTAATACAATATATAGGAAATAAATACATAACATGGAATCAATATTGCATCTTGCCTGTGCTTGTGCTTGCAGATCTTGCATCAGATGAGCAGACTGATTCAGGAATGCTGGACTAATAACCCAAAAGCCAGACTCACTAGTCTTAGGATTAAAAAGACAATTAATCAGCTGCTCAATCAACCTCAGTGCAAAAAGGTCAAGGACACCAACAAATGTTGAGGGCATCATACGGGAGTGTTGTGTAACCAAGATCTTATTAGACACACCCTGTTGCTGCATCCAATCTTTTCTCTTTACAGCAAGTCCCTGCATCAGAGATTGATGAGTCGTTGCAAATCTGCTGTTCATACGTTTAGCAAACCAGGCATGAAAGACAGTAGATATCTTGCTTGTTTACAGAGGTTGCATATATTTGTTGTTAGTGATTTTTAAGAGTAATGAAAAAATTTAAGCATTGTTGAATGAAAATTATTTACATGCATATAGAAAAAGATTTTGATATAGATCTATAAATTTAATGAATTTTACAAGTACAATACTTGAAAAAAATTTATTTTTAAAGTAAAACGCAAGTGTTAAAGAAGGATTTTTTTTTAAATTAAAAACTTGAGTGACATTTAGGAGATTTCTTTGTTTATATGTGAATTATTTAATGTGTACAGAAGTGTTGAATTTTGGCCAGCCAGATATTGTGAATTTTACATTCCAGGAGTCACTAAATACAAGCTTTTATGTCATTGTCTGCTTAATTCATTTTCTCTGTCTGAGATATTTTGCATGGTGTATTTATCATACATGTGAAAGTGAAAAGAAGATAATGTGTGTAAGTGGATGTGTATTTGACTGCGTATTATAGACGTACATGCAGTAAACTGATTTCTGCTGTCTGGCCTATTGTAATGGAGCCAAAGATTAAGGTTGAATTTTGCATGGAATACATGTATTTCTTTGCAAATTATTGATTCTTTGCAAGTTGTGTACAAAAACTAGTCAGTTACACCCATATATTGTCAGGTACATGCATTTGTTGTTGTTAGAGAAAAATATTGTGAAGCATTCTGATAACATTTATATTTCATTTTATTGTATAGAAAATCTCTTCTCAAATTGTAAGTTTATATCCTGTATCAAGCTCATCACATGAAGTTCATGGGGATTCAGTTGAGACATTTTTAACAAAGGTTCTATTTCGGTAGATATTCGTCCTTTTACAAATTTTTTTTGTTTTTAGTTTGAATTTGCCTGTCCTTTGATAGGTTAAAGAAAGGAGAAATATTTGTTTCTAAAGTAAAAATTATTTGAGAGGCTCAATGTCGTTTTTATAAAAAGAACATTTCCATATACATTGTATTCATGAATCTCATCAACTGTAAATATCTTATTTATTGTAATGCATAAAAAATTGTGTTGTTCTTGAATATTTCAAATGAAAATTTGTCTCTTATTGTTGAATGATAGCTTGTCTGAGTGAGCCTTTTTTTCTGTGAGTGCAAGTTGAATTTGTAACAAATTGTAAGAGTTGTTGACAATTTGATGCCATTGATATTATAAACTGCCTGTATATTGTTCCGTCTGTTAAAGGTTGTAGTTCTACAATATTACAAATCTGTATAATGTTTGACTTCTCACTAGATTCTAGACAAGTGCCTGCCTACAATATTTTTGTCCCGAGTTTGATAGATTGAAATCTCATCTTCAGGTTATTTTTTAACATTTAGAAGTTTGGCGTTATTCATGTACAGTATTGCTAAATTGGGTTCCCTTTTTTCATTCTTCAATACCAAGTGTCGTCTTCAAAATTTTATTCACAATTTCATTGTTTTGTAGGCATTCATATATAATTTTCAGAATTCTTCAAAACATGTTCATCATTTTCTGCTGAATTTTATTGAACTTGAAAAGAAACAGTATTAGTCATCAGTGATGTTTGAGAATAGAAGGTGAATTGTCAGTGAGCACCAACTCATTAAACGAAATGCTACACTTGCTCAATCTGCATGAATTTCATTCTGTTAATGAGATCTGAGTGAATTATATCTTCATTATTCATGTGTAATAAATTTCTCGTGTTTGTAGCTCAGCTAAACCTGAGATTCTGATCAGCTCTTCTGATCAAATTGTGTAACTCAGCAAAGTTTCTTATGAGCTTTTCTGATCATATTGTGTCTATCGTCCACTCCATGTAAACAAACACTTCATATGGATTCAGGCTTAACTAACGGAAGGAATATATCTCCCCTTCCAGCAGGGATTATATATTTGACTTAATTCTCTGGGTTCCTTGGGGAACATAGGGTCACAACCACACTCTTCCAACGTATACGGTTCTGAGTGATCCTCTTTAGCACAGCCCATGTCATTCCAGCAGCCTCCACTTTTTTCGTTGACACGGATGATATAGGAGTGTGAAAATTCATGAGGTTTCTAAGTTGAAAGACTGAGGATGGAACCGGAATGACAGAAGTGCCGTGTAGTGGGTTCAGCCTGGTCTGATATGGCCGAGGGACCAATGCTGGGGCAGTAGTTTACATGCTTTAAGAGTTGTCAAAGTGATGTACAATGTCGGTCTCAAATTAAAAGTCATCGGAGGAATGTTCAAGCGGAGTTTCATATTCATTTAGATGACCCGGATGAGCGTTGTGGCTTAGGGGCCTCCTGTTACAAGTATATGAACTACACAAAACGAAATATTTTGGTCTTTGTTGTAACTTGAAATGAATTTGTAATAAACTTGTTTGAATTTTTCTGTTAGTTTATTGTCTATATATTTGAATTCTTTTTATAAAATCAATAGTAAAAATTCTGAACAATCCGTAGGAAATTGAGATCGTGTTCTGTGGTGGACAAAACAATGTGTTCATCACAATTTACAATCAAAATTAAAGAAAGGCTTGTACCCATTAACACTTGTATTTTATTACGAGAAGTCCGATGAACCACCAAACTTCTTCGGATGTTGCTGTTGTCTTGATCATCAAGACGCATCGACTCGGCTGTCGAAGAGTATGTTCACAAGGTGGGTCACAAAAACGCCAAAGACAGATAGATATATTAACATGGTTGATGGACTGCCATTTAGCGGTTGGTGTACGGGGCTGCGTTCAAGATCGTAGCGGCTAAGCTTAGCTGCTAGGTATGGTGGCTGATTTGTGCCATCTTGCAATGTGTTGTCTTTTAGTTATTTTGAGGTGAAAAGCAGCAGATATTATCATTTTGTCGTCTTTTCATTATTTCGGGACGAAAAGTCGCTAAATATCGTTTTGTTGTCTTTTCGCTTCGAAATAACAAAAAAGACCAGAAAGTGTAAAATGACACAAATCAGCCGCCATACCTAGGCTAGCCGACAGCCCAGCGTTATAGGTTTTTTGTTTTTTTTTATAGGTGGCGCTGTTTTATCGGCGGGGTAGTCTGGCGCATGCCTGACCCCAATCGGAACTCCTCGAATGTCTCGCGCACTCAACATCTATGTCGAGTGTGCGAGACATTCGAGGAGTTCCGATTGGCCTGACCCAACAACGCAGCGGAAATTGGGTCAGGCATGCGCCAGACTATCGGCAGGGCTGTTGTAGAACGACAAAACGCTACCACAAGGTCACCGACTTTGTACCATGGATTAAGGGTCCTACTAAATGGAGAACTCTTAAAAGAACCCTGGGGATTTTTTTTTTATTATTATTACAAGTATGTAGACTGTTTCCACTACATTGGTTATTGCTATATCATACTAATGAATTTTCATCCATTTATAACCTGTTTTATTCATTTGGAGAAAAATGTTTATTTTGGACAAATGAAAATTTAGCTTCTTGACAAATTGCGATGAATACAGAAGGTTACAGAAATTAAAGAGCGCGGCGAAATAAAAGTACATATCTTTAATAAAACGGGGTATAGGTGGATGGAAATTAGTTTTGATTATTCACACTATCATCAAAAGTAAATGTAGTCGAACGGTCTACACACTTGAAGTAATAAAGATATCCAGAGTTCTCTAGGGTTGTCTGTTTAGTAGGATCGATGGATTAGTGATAATTTTACCTCCACTTTTAAAGAAAGTCCTGATATATTGTTGTTTTCCCGGTCCGCTCGTCTCTCGCATCTTTCTCTCAAACCCTCGTATATTATAAAGCACCGGCCAAATCATCTTTAAGAATATGATTGGTGGTGCCCTCTACACGTGCAATAAGGTTTCAGGATTTTCATTTTAATCTAAGAGGCCAATTGGAGCCGAAAAACAACATTTTCTAACCCGGGACTCTCCTCATACTTTAAGCAGTAGCTCAATCATATATTGGAATAGAATTGATGGTGTCCTGTGGATGTGCACTAAAGTTTCGGAGTTTTCATTTTTATCGGGGGGGGGGGGGCTGAAAAACGAATTTTTTTACTACAAAAACCCCACGTTCTAAGAACTCTCGCATTGTAATTAGTAGCTAAATCATATTTTGAAATATGATTGGTGTCCTACAGGTGGATGTGGGATAAGGTTTCGAAATTTTAATATTTGCATCCTGGGGATTAATTAGGACCGAACTTTAAATCGCCTTTCCGGCTTCTTCGCTAGTTACCCGGGTATGAAGGGGCAAACGTTACTCAACTCATTGAAAATATCTTCAATGCTGAATAAATGCTAATAGAATTGATGATTACTTTAATTCTATTAATGCGCAATAATTCAAAATTCCCATAATTGAAAAATGCCTTTTCTATTGAATTGTTGCTCCATCTCTAATAGAATTATTGGGCGCCTTCATAGAATTCATGATATTGAATACATATAATACTGAATTATTTACCTCAGTAAATCAATTACAAATGTGTTCAACGGAATTAATCATCATTTAAAAGGATTTTATGTGAAGGATCTGGACAAACTTTATTGTGAAAGTGCACATCATACAAAAAACTTGAACACAATCAGTTGAATTATTGCGCGCATTGATTCATTTGGAGATACAGCACATGTATTTAATGAGCGCAGTAATTCAGTAGAAGGTATCTCCAAATTATTAGTTATGTATATATATATATATATATATATATATATATATCTTCATTCATTTGACTATTCCACAATTATTGTAATGATTACGATTGTTCATAGCTGTTGTCAGGACGATAGAGACTGTGGGATGCAGTCTCTATATTCAATTCAGTTTTATTGGATCTCATCGCCATTATGCAATGATACATGCAGAGATATAAAGACAAAAAGCTGTTATATATACATTTGGTAAATAATACATGTGTGTAATAAAGCATTTATCAAGTTAAAAAAAAACCGTGTTATTATTAATGTGAAGTATGGGCATTCTAGGTAGGGGAGCACATTTTATTTATTTTCTTAATGAAAGTACGGAGTTTTTAAAAAAAAAAAACAACACCCCAGTATTTATTATTAGACATGATGTATTTAAAAGTAAATATATTTCTAATTTTTATTTGTTTAGATGATAAAAATTTCATTCTTTGTTCTTGTATTGCATCACAGTTGAGTACATAATGAAATTCATCTCCAATCTCTTGTAAATTACAGTATGTACATACTGTAGCACAGTCGCTAGAGTAACACTTTCAATAGTCGACAATGAAACTTTTTTGAAATAAATACGGAAGTCCAATGAAATCCAAGGTGACCCCGACCACTCTCGGAATTTTAATTGGCGTGAAACGTGGGTGTTTGAAATGAAATTAAAAAAAACCCCACCACTTCTAATAAGAAATATCTTTTGAGGTACAGGAACGGATAAGGTGGGGGCAGTTAAAAAAAATGAGTCGTGGTATCTCGTCAAATGTAGACTCATCAGGAGCAAGTTATTCAATAATCCGGGGGAAGTCCACATTTTTGTAAGAGTCCACTCCAAGTACTTGGTACTGTAAGTCATTGTAAATAACTATATAATTGTGTTCATATCTCACCTGTAAAAATATACACGTTGTTGCATAGAATGTGCACAATGCATGTCGAAATGAACATTGTGAATACGTTCCACACACTTGTTCTTTAGAATGCTGATTAAATGAGAATCTTGTAAACAATAAAACTCATATTCACCCTATTACACTAACGACCATCATCATGATGGCGATCAAAAAGAAAAAACCTCTATTACAATTACAAGAACATTTGCAACTGTAGCAATAGCGGCCGTTATTTCCATATAGCTGTTGCCATAACACCTTCGAGGTCTAGTAATAATACATTTCGCATTGAAATCAACATGAAATTCAATACTGTACTCATAAAATGCGATAATCTATTGAAAACAATTCTTCCTGTAAAAGTGTTGAAAGATTTCAAAAGGTAAACATCTGTTGTTTTATGTAGAAGGGAGATGTTACAATTTAAAAAATTAAAAACAAAAAATATTTGTAGTAGAAAATACAATGTTTATTTTAAAAAATGTTTAACAGTAAAGCATATTTGATAAAATTCAATAATTGGTTTCCAAATAGATTTTAAAAAGGATACACAGGATGTATATCTAATTGCTGTTACAAAATTTAGAAATTCATTTCAAAATTAAGGATTATCTCCCTCATGCATAGCTCTTATCCTTGGACGAATTTGGCTCCACTTTTTTGGCACGCTGTTTTTGGCTATATTTAGCTCTAAAACTTCATAGTTATTTCGGATTTCAAACATTTCGGTTGAGCATCACTGAAGAGACATTATTTGTCGAAATGCGCATCTGGTGCATCAAAATTGGTACCGTATAAGTTTTACATGTATCGCATTTCTCGTTAGTATCGACGCAAAATAATATAACCCAAAATGTTAAATTAAGTTTCATTACAATACGGAAGTTCCGAGTTCCCCAAAAGTTATTTCCCTTTGTCGAACTCTTTCGCATTTTATGACGTATGGTGGGTACACACTGTATACATTATATCATAGACTGGCACTGCACATAACGATTACGTACGATTAATGTAATAAAAGCGTAACTTTTGTTTATATCAATCACTGGTATGCATATTATGGCCATATCAAGCATAATTTGTTTGAATAAGATCATCAAATTGGCTATCAAATCATTATTCGTTTCCTCTTCTACACGAGTGACCCTTTTATCAAAGAAAGATGGCAATTAACAATATTTGTTTGAACCATTTTGTTATCCAATATTCATAAACTCACTAAAGTTGCCTTTCCCCTGAGATAGGATGGTCTCAGAAACTCTGGATATCATCTTTTAAGAAATAATACAACGATAGTAATTAGCAAATGTACCCATTGTCATCATATTTTACGTCATAATTTACGGAAGAGTTCGATAAAGGGAAATAACTGATGGGGAACTCGGAACTTCCGTAATGTCTATTCAATTTCGCGTTGCTACATAAACTAGGGGATTGTCGAATGAAGAGATTGCTAGCCAGTCCCGTCTCCCTAGGGTTCAATTCAGATACGAGTACCGCGGACTGGGTTGTGGACCCCCCGCCCCGTGCGAGTACCCCTGACTGGGTTGTTGAACCCCCGCCCCGTACGAGTACCCCGGACTGGGTTGTGGACCCCCCGCCCCGTGACCTTGGATTCCTTTGTTGACGATAAGTATCATCATAGTTTTCCTGAGTTCCGTGAACTTTTCATTATTGTATAATTTGTGGACTATCGTGAGAATCCTATACCTACAGGTTAGTAAATCATAAGAATCTGCCAGTCGCAGGAGCCCAAGTCTGTTTTGTTGCCAAAAGTAATTATGGACACACAATAATTATAAAATTCGGCGACTAAACCAGCTTAGCCCCCGCGGACTAAACCAGCTTAGCCCCCCCCCCCCCCCCCCCCCCACGGAAATCAAGTATACATTTAAACATCCTGTACTTCTCTGCTGCTGCCCGTCTCTACAAAGTCCGCCATCCAAGTGATTTGAAGTTTTAAGTGTTCATTTCATTTCATTTATTTCATTGAGTTTCTTGACAATTTTTATAGATGTACTGCAATATAATTCAATCACATGAGGTTTTTAAACCCTAGGCAACTTTCATTTAACAGTATATAGAGAAAGTAATCATAAATAAAACCTTTGAAGTAACGTGTTTCAAGAATGACTAGACGTGTCATGACTACCGAGAACTAAGGACCTGACAATCAGAAGTGAATTATGGGGATACCTCTGGCATGAATAAAAACTGCAGAAATGAAAATTTGGCGAACGCTCTGATTTAATCCGAGCTCGACTTAATTGACTCGGTCAGTTCATCACTACGTTTGTTCAATTCTCGTACGTCGTCAAAGAGATTTCGAAGTTCCCGTTGTCGAATCTCGTTCTGTTTGAACGTCTTCTGTAACATCGAGCGGCGCTTCCGTTCCGAAACCGAGACATTTTCATTTTCCGGAGTAGCATTGTTAAACACAATAGAGGGCATGTCCACAATGATCTGTTTCCGGGGCGGAACTGAACATTTCTTGTCACCGTATATAGTAAAGGATTCACTTTCAGCCTGTTGCGTCACTTCCTGGTCCCGAATACCCTGGCCGTTCAGAATCAAACCACCGGGAATTCCATTACTTTGTTCACCTTGAGGTTTCCTCGGAGAAATCTCCAGTCCGTCTTCCTGGAAAACTTTAGGTCTACTTTCCAATAGAGTCAAACGTTTCTTTTTGTCATGATGAAAATCGACAGGTTCCTGCACAAAGTTATCTTCTGGAAATTCCATGGACTCTTCGTCGTCTGAAGCGTTCGTTGGTGTGTTCGTAGGAAGATAGTAAATACAGTAGAACTCCTTCAACTTGTCCAGATTTATCTTGTCTTTATCACTTAAAGATTCAAAATTAATTGCTTGAGCTCTCAAGTCCAGTTCGTCCTCATCCGGTCTCACGAGACGGCGTAGGCGGGTTCCTTTATTACCCTTGTAAACAGCCTTGAACGGATTGAAGTCCTGTGCGTCTTTTTCCTCTCGTGAAGGCATCAGACGGCGTTTGTGTATAGGAGAGCCGTCTAGCACCAGTTCCTTGCTCTTCGTGATGGATTTGCGTCCGATGTTCGGAATGCTGGAAGTCGGCTGGACCGTGGTCTGTGGGATTCTTTGAAGGTTCGTCCGGATACTGTCGTCCAAGGACCTTTGTGACATTAGTCCTTTTTCTGATAACTGAGGACTTTTCACTGGTTTGTAAGTCTGCGGCTCCAGAATCTGCTTACCCTCTAACGGCGATATATGAGGAGGGGATTTCTTTGGTCTCATTCTCTGGAAATGTTCTATAGTGGTCATTAGAGAACGCCGTGAGTCTGGCAAAAAATCCTTAGATTTGCTTCTCGCTAGAGCGTTGTCTTTATTGTACTGACGCATGCGTAGTCTGTCGAGTGCGTTAGCAAGGTGTGTCTGTTCTTGGAGAATGAGCTCCTCTCGGAGAGTGGAGAGCTTTTTGAGGTACTCGGCGTGGTGTTGGTATGAGGATCTGTTGTCCTCAAACCAGGGTACTGTCCGCGATCGTCGATGGTCAATGCTGGGCCGCTCCATCAGTCTACAACGATAAACAAATGCTAAACATTGCCCGAAAATTTCACTTGACGAGAGGACTGAACTTACTTAGTTCAGCAGGTGTACCTAATCATCCGATGTTCACCAACCGTAAAATGGGAAAGAATAAAAGCCACCTTTGAAGATTCCATTTAACAGCTGATAAACATCTTTATTTTCTTATATTTAAAATGAATTTCAGAAATAAGTCTGCCTGTGCACTTATTTAACGTATCCATACATAGAAATACACATCCATTTATAGAGTATCGTAAGAGCTAGTTGACCTACCCAAAAATTTATTTCCCCACACGCCCAAAACACATTTGACAAACAAAAGAGTTTAAACAGAGAAATCAATACCGGAATCGATCGTGCTTAAAACAATTTTACTGTTGATTCGGGAGAAGAATAACAATTTGTCTGGCAAACTTTTACTGCAAACTATTTATCACATTTATACACAAACTAACCTAGGCAGTTTGAAATCCGATTCAGAAGACAACCTAAAACACTCTTTATGTCTCATCTTTTTTGGTGTATATAACTCCAAAATGTAATAGAAAATATTCGGAAATCAAAGTACTTCTGTCACCAAACGTATGGTCAAACATTGAAAGTAAACTCTCAATTCACTGACGACAAACAAATTAATCCAGAGCTCGCAGGACGGCCCATAAATCTTCGGGGAGTAGCTACTCCGGGAACACTTCTGTGTTTAAATGATCAGAAAACAAATGCAAAATATTCATATATATGTAGATCGATAACAGATATTGAATATATAAAGTATTTAATGTTTATTTTGTATGAAAGGTCAAAAGATTTTCACGTAGTACACACCAAAATTTTATTTCATATTGCCACTTAATAATAAATGCTCAGCAGGGGTTTCCTAGACGGGAAATGGGCGGCCATCAAGTGCACTGTATACTCACATAAAGTTAAACGACAGGTGCGCTGAAACATCGCCATCATTTGGTACCTAACTCTCATCAAAATATATTACAAATATAGATTCAACCGATCGTTGCGACGTGTTTTTAGATTCGATGATCCGTTCTAATGCAACTTTTGTGGCGAGATATATACGGAATACGAAAATCTTCACGGTTTCTAAGGGACAAATGCAAGGCGTAAAGCAACACTGACGCCTCTGAAAATTAAAACATTTGGAGTGTAAGGATGGAGAAAAGAATGGGATACATTTGGTTTCTTCAACCTGAACAGTCCAGGAGTATTGAAGTTATAGAAACGCTTACAGCACATTGACTGTCGATACAACTTCAAAATAAGAATTCTATAGACTTAACAGTAGAGTGATTGGAGGAGTTAATTTCCTAATCCACTCATTTTCACCTTTCATGTGATTTTAGTGACAAGTTCTGAAAAGTGATTTACAACTTAACTGTGTTTACGTTTTGCGCCATTAGTGATTGCAATGTAGCAATCTAGCCCGACGAATTTAATGAACTCAATAAAAGAAAAATCGATGTTCTAAACACACAAAGATTTTATCATTTATGCCATGTTGTGTGTTTTTTTTAGTGTTGCAGTCTCTGATAGCCTTTTTAACACGGTGCTGACCGAGAATGAATTAATTTCTGTTGATCGTTACGTGTCCCTTTGACGGAGGCCAGGAGTCTAACGATTCTGCACCGGAAGTTTGCTAACAAAGGAAATTGGACGACAGCCTAACGTCCGATAAATGGACTCAGAAAATCAAAACACCAGCAATGTTACCACAAAACAAAATAATTATGAAACAAAATTTCAATTACAAAATTCCACTTCTCTTTTGCAGACAATTTATAATCGACACAGGATGTACTACCCCTTATCTGAAAGCCCCTGGCGTCGCGCAAAATAAAATTGCTCCTACTCTAACTGCGCGCGGCAAACCGGAAGTGGGTCCAGTTTATCATGGATTTTTGAAAAGAAAAGAAGGTTTTGGTTTTTATTTAATTTTGTGTTGATCCATTTAACGTCTTCCTGGCAAACAGGAATCCTTACAATATTCTCGTCAACAACATTTTGAAAAATACAGAAATGACCGGTAATTAAGTGCGATCCATTTACATGTACTGTAAACAATTACGAAGAGACAAGTGCGAGGGAGAGTCAATGCTGGTGTTTGTTCAGTTTTATAAAAGTGTTACATTAAAAAATTCTGAAAAGATAAACTTACCAACAAACAGAAAAAAGCCCCCCCCCCTTTTCTATCTGTTCTCAAATATGAATGAAGTTCTCAAAGTCATTCACTTAATTTTTATTCTCGAGACTCGAAACCCGAATGCATTCCCCCTCGGACATATGTTTTTATTCCTCAACATAAATTGTCATTATGACATTATGTGTAATTTAAAGAAATCACAATGCAGAGTTTTATCAATAAATAAAAATATCATAGAAAAATGATACTTGTCAGAAAAAAAAAAATCATTATCCCCACTCCCAGGAATGGAGACCATGTTGACATTATCGTTCTAATCAGCTGTGAGTCAGTACCTACCGCATCAACAGCAGTTTATCCTCCATAGACAGGGACACGGGGAAGAGATCTAACATCTTACGCTCCGCCGACATGTTTTAATTCCTCTTCAGAAGGACCCTCCACAGGACATGGGGAGATATACAACAGATGGAGACCTGCAAGTCTCGAGTTGTGTAGAGAGGTTCGGGTAAATAGACTTAATTGAGAGACTGAAATCTTCACAAAGCGGCAGCAATTATACGGCGTGCCCCACTCTGGAGGGGACAGCTTTCACAAAGGTATTAAATCATATGTCAAAACAACTCGGATGTGTAAAGAGGAAAAATTTAAAGGACTTTGTATATTTGATAAATATTTTGGGTGTTATTTAAACTACTGATATCTCGCTTAGATCTTTGTGTCAGAGGAAGCTCGATCTTTGGAGAAGAATCGGGGCTTCAATGGACCCTAAGCTCCGCCAGAGTCCCTAGTGTAAACAAGGGATCAGCTGGAATCCATGAAAATGATATTATCCCACAATTACAAACTATCTATATATCATAAATTAAGGAACATTCAGTAAAATTAAAAGAAATTGTGTGGAGGGATTTTTATTGGGTGCCGACTATATCTGACAAGTTGACATGATCGGGTTAAATCTTATTTCTTGTTCAGAACTTCTTACACGGATACCGTTATGTAACCTGAAATTTCGGTCCTTAGACCCAACGATAAAGGACCTCCACCGGGGGTAATGTGGGCTGACTGAATCCTGAAATTGGAATCCAAGTAACATCAAATGAAGAGAAAAGAGGGAAAGAGAGTTTCAAAAGGCGTGGCTAGTAATCCTTATGTTGTAATTCGCACTCGACAATGTAGTCCCCCTGGTTTAACTCTAAATGCTCGGTGTTAAAAAAAGATTGGGTGCCAAATGAAACGTTGGAAACTTGATAGGACAGAATGATATCAAATATTACGTAACATATGAATGGATATATTGACTTTTGGAATGGAATCATGTTATTTTTTAAATGAATTTTAAATAGGTAAAGCGAAACAAAGAATAAAAGTCTCCTTCTAGACATACAACTAGTACATATGTTTCGAATTTTAAACCAAGACAAAAACTTTCAGATTTGACATGCGTTATCTATTGAACACATTCAATACATCACGAGCAAGTAGAGAAATCTGCTGAACTAATTCTACATGTAAACGTGCAAACGTAAAATTTAAAAACAAAAACAAACCAAACCAAACCAATTCATGATATCTACAATTTGAAAACACTGGTACATGTGTGTACCTACCATGCTTTACAAATATGACATATATACTATACTCTCCTCTAATAGTGTGTGGAAGATTGTGGAAATGTTTTCTATAAGCTGAACTATACTGTAACCCTAACCCCTCCCTCTGGAACTTTTGAGTCATGAATGATTTGGAAATTATATTGCTGAAATTGAATCAACAGATGCAATGTTTTGAAACGAAGCATGGCGATTCTAATGAAAAAGAATTTTTAGTGGTGTCGCTGTTTTCACTATTTTCTAATTATCTCCCTTAGAAAGGGGATAGATTAGATTCACTTAAACAAATTGTGCTTCAGCTCTACTTTGAATATGCTTTGAGTCCAGTTTGGTTTAAAATAGCCGGAGTCTTTAAGTCGAAAACGCAAAATTTTTACAGATTAAAGATATATATTTAAAACAATAAGATAAAATAGAAATCAGTTTTCATCTTTGATTATCAGTTAAAACACCATAATGAATATGATTTTGCTCATTACTAATAACAACATAGACAATGATTCAGAAAGTTGTTATATCATTTGTAAGCGTGTACTAGTATATATTTACAAAGAATAAGTGACTGAACTCTATGAATCCGCCTTCAAAAGTACACATCAATAATAATTTTAAAAAAATCTAACCATTGACTCTAAGAGTACATGTTCATATTATTAGTGATGCGTTGAAATTTTGAATAAGCATTTTTGAGTTATGGAATAAATGATCTTTAGTCCTCTATTTTATCTGTATTTACAGAGAGGATGTACATGAGTGAGCAAACTTTAAAGCTGTGGTCAGCTGAACAACTGCCATCATCCAGATTATAAATATAACAGCTACAGACGATAATTCACATCTTACCTCGGTGATATCTAGATCTATCTTAGACGACAGATGTCCTCAGTAACAAATCACTCCGTCAAATCGGACTGACAACTCTCTACACCTCTAAAATCACTCTGATCTCCCTGTGACATGCACTGAAGATGTTTCCCCGGCATGGGGCCGCTAATTGACCAAGACAAGAACCCACAGAGTTATCTCTAGAAATCGACTTGTGAAAAGTAAATAATACACAAAGATTACAAACCTCTTCAAATTCTAAACGATAGCATCTCAATAACAAACATTCAAATTAAAGTTCAAACACGACTTATCGATCGGCGATAAATGTTCCAATGGGAGAATTCTATAATGTTACACAAATTAACTTCTGGTATTTACCGAGATCTCCAAAGATGCCATATTTTTCACTTATCACTCCAACAAAAACGAGATAAATTTCCTCATGCATTTTATTACACATCAAATTCAACTTTTGCGGAACTTCATAGTCAAAGGCGCTAATGTTTGGTAATTGAGAGTTCCTAGTAATGTGTCATTTAACAGTTTAATGGATGTTCGGTCCTTTTTTTGTGTGTGTTTTTATACTCGTCACAGAACATTCAGAATAATTCGTGAAAGACACATAATCATCAAAATTACATGTTATGGGAAATTTGTAAATTACAGGACAAAAAAATTTAAAAAATTCAGAACGGCATTTTTGAATAAAGCGTTGATAAGGTATAGAAATGACACATACGTCACATTTAAATCTAAGTACATTCAGTTTCGGTAATATAACAATGTAAAATGTAAGAAACTGAATTATAGCACTAAGCGTTGACCCATTTCAAAGCGAAATGTAATAGCGCGAAATATGATGATGCAAAATATAACGCGAAATGTACATGTAATCACGTAAAAGTAAAAACGCAACTGCCGATACTATATATACATAAAATAATTCTCTAATCACCCAAGAAGAGCCCTGACCAACGGTCAACAGCCGAGTCATTGTTTCACATGCCGCCAACATAATCATACCAAATACACCAAGGTTTGATCGTGACGTCATGATGCTTGTCAACGATAGATCTAATCAGAAAGGGGAATACTAGAGGGGTTCCGAAGAGATGGGATATGAGACTTATTCCAGGGAAATGTCATATCTACCTCCCAGAGCAGTTATTTGTCAAGTAAAATGATCACAAAATTTCTTGATAGAATCTTATACTTTATATGAGGCATAATGATTGCGTATCAATTAATATGGGATCGATCTATTCTATAGTCAACATATTTATAAGGTATGAGCAGCAGTTCAGTCAAAAATCGCTTCAGATTCTTAATATGAGCTGCTGAATTATGTGCGATAAAAGACTTCCGAATCTTTCATAAATTGTTGGGAAAAAAAACCCACTTTGTGCATTGTGACAGTTTGAGAAGATCTCAAAATGCTTAATAGATATTTTTGAAACGAATATTTATGATCAGGCAGGTATATTTGATTTAGGAAGCATTGATTGTTATCAGATATCTTTCATCAATTTGAAGGTAAAAATCAATGATAGTGATTTTTAACGGAACTACAAGTCCTTTTACTTCAACTACAGATTGGCAATAGACTAGTATAAGAAATAATATCATATACCTTTCTGTAAAACTTCTGTTCTTACATTTTATTACGATGTACAGTTCGCGTTGATAACGAGGCGAAATGAAATAATGGATAATGTAAGGAATTCGTTTAATCACATTTCGCGTTAATATTTACGCGAAATAAAATTACAGGTTATGTATATCGAATTGGTTTTATCACATTTTGAGCCCTTCGTACATTTCGCGTTGCTACAGATACATCTAGGATCCAACTGATTTCCGAACTCGAGGGATTTGCATTGCAATATATTACTAATCAGTTTTGAATTTGAAATATCGCTTGTAAAAAAACTTAAGACTTCGATATTCATTGTTAGGGAAGGTATTTGATTTATTTGTTTTTAAATAATGCCTTCTCCGATCAAAAGTACCTAAGTCTGACACATTTCTTTGACAGAAGTCTTCGGAAGTATTGATTATAGTTAGGCGTCCCCGACTTATGTTATCAGTAACCAGCTTCATCATCGTTATATTTATCCCAAATTTAACGCAAAACAATTATACATGTAGATAGAACATAGATATATCAAACTTGTCTGATTACACCAAAGCTTATTTTTTCCCCGCATATTGCCTTGTTTATGAAAAAATTAAAAATTTCTGCCTTTATCTTTCATCCACAAACATTCTACCTTAATCCTTGAGAAATCTTATCGCTGGCGTATATTTGAAAAATTGATACGAAATTAAAAACCCCGTGGACAAAGTAAGACTGGGAAAACGCAAACCAGAAACGTTGGACTAATTGTTCTCGGTTGGACAAGACACGTGAGTTTTATGACAGTTGACAATGACCTGCAATGATTGAGTCGATAAGAATCAGTAAGACTACCAAACAAGTTCCGCGACCTTATATCAAACAGATATTACTTACAACCTGGATGACTGACAACACACTGTCTCTAGAAGAATTTGTACGTCACCAGAAAAACAAACATTCATTCCGTGTTTTAACAAGTTTGTAGAGAAGATATGCACCAGTCTCTGACGACGAATTATTCATATTGATAACTGAGACCAAAAAAAAAGCCATTATTTTGCATCTTTCGTTTCTTCAACTTAAGTCAACGCTCATTTCAACTTAAGACAACCCTCATTTTCAACTTAAGACAATCCTCATTTTCAACTTAACATAATCCTCATTTTCAAATTGTTTGATGCATCATTGTCGCGAGATAAAAGTAGGGATCTTGAAATCTCTTTACAATATATTCCAGGATAATTCAGACGAATTAATGATATTATTAACTAGTTACATCGTGCATTAAACATTTTGATCATAATCGATTACATACAGCGCGCCTCACGTGGGGATCCGGGTTAGAATAGATCCTCAGTACCCCTTGCTTGTCGTAAGAGGCGACTAAATGGGGCGGTCTTTCGGATGAGACCGCAAAAACCGAGGTCCTGTGTCACAACATATGTGGCACGATAAAGATCCCTCCCTGCTCAATGGCCATAAGCGCCGAGCATAGACCTAAATTTTGCAGCCCTTCACCGGCAGTGGTGACGTCTCCATATGAGTGAAATATCCTCGAGAGGGACGTTAAACAATCAATCAACATACAGCGCGAGAGGAAACAAGAGACACATATTTCTGTTGACATGCTGTCTACAACATTCTGTACATTGCAGGAAATTACGAAAATGAAAAAAAAAAAGCATTATGGGCACAGTATACAGATTGTATCTTCGTTAACGTCTCACTCGAGAATTTTTCACTCATAGAGACGTCACCAAGACTGATGAAGGGCTTCAAATTTAGGCCTTTGCTCGGAGCTTACGGCCATTGAGCAGTCAGGGTTCTTTGGCGTGCCACACCTACCGTGACACGTGACATCCGTTTTTAAGGTGATCTCCGAGGACCCGTGACATTCACACCTGATGCCGAGTGTATGACGATGGAACTGTCACTACCTGTTTTAACGACTTAGGTCTGTCGCGGCCGGGATTTGAACTTCGGCCTCCCGCATGCGGGGCGGACGCTCTAACTGCTAGACCCAGTATACAGGAAAGGCAAATCGTTTCGGTGTTCCTGAAACAAAACATATTACAGGTCTTGTCCGTGGTCCCAGACAATGACTGACTGGCTCATGGAACCAGGGCAGGATTGGCAGGCCCGTGGAGACAGCCAATGATCGATCGGTTCATGAAACCAGACAGTGGTTGAGGTTAGCGGAAACATAAAATTTCAAAGATCATTGAAACCAGAGGAAATTTGACCGGCCCGTAGAACTAGACAAAATTGACAGGTCCATGGATTGTAATGATTGGATATTGTTTAAAGTCCCTCTAGAGAATATTTCACTCATATGGAGACATCATCATTGCCGGTGAAGGGTTGCAAAATTTAGGTCTATGCTCGGCGCTTATGGCCATTGAGCAGGGAGGGGTCTTTATCATGCCACACCTGCTGTGACACGGGACCTCGGTTTTTAAGGTCTCATCCAAAGGACCGCCCCATTTAGTCGCCTCTTACGACAAGCAAGGGATACTGAGGACCTAGTCTAACCCGGACCCCGACAGGTCCATAGAATCAGACAAAATTGAAAGGTCCGTGGAACCAGACAAAAAATGACTGATCCGTAGAACCAGACAAAAATTGACAGATCCGTGGAACCAGACAAAAAGTGACAGATCCGTGGAACCAGACAAAAAATGACTGATCCGTGGAACCAGACAAAAAATGACTGACCCGTGGAACCAGACAAAAAAAATGACAGATCCGTGGAACCAGACAAAAATTGACTGATCTGTGGAACCAGACCAAAAAATGACAGATCCGTGGAACCAGACAAAAATTGACAGGCCCATGGAACCAGACAATGATTCACAAGCCCATGGAACCTGACAAGGATGAACTTTTCTTGGAACCATACATCGATTGACAAGTCCATGAAGCCAGACACGGTTTCCCTTGCCATTGAAACCAGAGAAGGTTGTATTTCTCCATAGAACCCAACAAGGAATGATAGGTCAGTGGAACCAGACAAGGAATGATTGGTCAGTAAAACCAGTCAAGGATAACAGGGCAGTAGAACCAGACAAGGAATGATTGATCAGTAGAACCAGACAAGGAATGATTGATCAGTAGAACCAGACAAAAATAACAGGGCAGTAAAACCACACAAGGAATGATTGGTCAGTAGCCCTAATGAAGCAAGCAAGGATTGACCCGCTCGTAAAATCTAACAAGGGTCTGGAATGACAGGTCCTTGGAACCAGACAAGGAATGAGAGACCATTAGCACCAGACAAGGAATGAGAGACCATTAACACCATACAAGGAATCAGAGACCATTAGCACCAGACAAGGAATCAGAGACCATTAGCACCATACAAGGAATAAGAGACCATTAACACCAGACAAGGAATGAAAGACCATTAGCACCAGACAAGGAATGAGAGACCATTAGCACCAGACAAGGAATGAGAGACCATTAACACCAGACAAGGAGTGAGAGACCATTAACACCAGACAAGGAGTGAGAGACTATTAGCACCAAACAAGGAATGAGAGACCATTAGCACCAGACAAGGAATGAGAGATCATTAGCACCAGACAAGGAATGAAAGACCATTGGCACCAAACAAGGAATGAGAGACCATATATATATATATAAACATCAATCTAAAATATTCCATTGCCAATTTCTCTAGACGCCATTTTTCGTCTGTAACAAAAGCCATTTTGAAAAATCACTCTTCTATCAAACAGAAACCGTTCCCAAAGAGTAAATGGTTATACTTTCCAATTACTAGCAAACTCTACCTAATGTTAAACTTTACTGTATATATTTTATTTCCATTAATGCTTGTGATTCTTCAACAAATGATGTTCATTAATTGCTAATTGCATCTAAATAAAAAAAAAATGCGGGACATTGATGTCTTGCGAGTAGAAAATTAAGATAGATAGTTAGAGGTCATAACGTCATAGAGCATGGAATGAAATATAAATCTGGAACTCCGACCTACCCAAGTCCTTCCACTTCGATGCCTACGTCATCCAGGCTGATAACGAGGTCCTGCTGGTCATAGTGATCGGAGAGGGACGATTTCTCCCGGACATTAGAGCGGGCGTACATTCTCCGGCGAGACAATTTGTCCAACAGGTCGTATCCACTGACCATTTTCAGGTTCCTGTTGTCGTAAACGTCCACTTGACGAGTCTGGTGACTGCAACTGGACAAGTACATTCTCTTCTCAGCCGAATCCTTATACAAGTCTTGCAACAACCATTCGTGCAAAATAAGCTAGAACATGCTAAACAAGACAGTTTTCTTTAAAACAAAATGTCACAACGTTCTGAGCTTTCTTCAAACAATGGCTTGTCCGTACACTTCAGTAGCAGTGTTGCTGTGTTTAAACTTCTTGTGAGTAAATTATTAACACACATGTGGCAGGTAAATTCTTTAGTAATCGGTAATTCCCGTCCGTTCATTGTCCACAACCACTACTCCTGAAATGTTTTCCTTTCTTTTTATCATGTCTTCTCACGTAACTGTCAAACACGAATCCTCAATACAATAGAAATTGCGAAAGTCTACGACTATTCAAATATGATTATGGATTAAATGTGAAAGTCGAAGACGCTGAAACACAAAGAGAACGTATAAAGTAGGTCCAAAGGATGTAATAACGACTTATAAGTGTAGCACACTTAGTCACAGCGTAAATAATGTCCAATATTGAAATGGAGTAAATTGGGATGCGTTGGATTACGGTCTATTCAGTGGTTCCACATCCGGCACGCCGCACTGGTAATCAAACGCTCCCTGCCTGAGTTCCCCTTTTGACTGGCTCCGACGGCAGACAATACTAGACGTCCCGGTCTGACATTCTATATAGTCTCCTCATCGCTCTCAGGTATTAACGGATATAGCCATTAATTACCTTCCACTGTCTGCTTATTAAAGAATTTGTCTTCGGTTCATTTCATATCAAAAAAATGTTCTGAATGGGCTTATCAAAATCTATCCAGTTTTACATACTGTTGAATCAGAGGAAAGTAAAACAAGTTTTGTCCTGATTTTAATATAACACGGTATAAAATATTTTAATATAAAGATATTCATTTTCGGATTCACATCACAAGCAAATATAAGACCTAAATTGACTGAACTTCATAAAAATACCAACGGCATGGGAAAATAACCATCTTTTCAAACATAACTAAAGAATTCGGTCAAACTAGCGGATTAAACAACTTTCCTGCATGCATTACTTTAAATCCCGAAGGAGTTGATCAATACACGTTAAAAAGAAGAGAAAAGAAATTATAAATCTGTTTATAGTTTAAAAAATGACTGGCATTTTGTATTGGAAACTAATTTCCATATTAATATTTACATGGCATAATTTTACATGCGGGGGGCCCCTTTTTATAGAACAATAGCAACGGCAAGAAATATCAATAGTGACACAATACATTAGATAAGTGCACACAAAATTAAATCAGCAGGGACAATTTGCTTCAAGAGCTTGCACTTCCTGTGTTCAACCCTGTAACATAGGAATTGATAGAAAATGTTTTGTAAAGCAGCTCATGCTATAAACAATTGACGATATTACTGAGAAAGCTTTCAAACTCCTTTGTTACCAGTGAATGCTCTAGCATGCAGATGACAGAATTGTATGTAGTGTTAACAGAGATTGCTGTTTGTGATCTACATGTTTATAACGGGGCACTCGAAATGAAAAGGAACTGTTAGGAAATGATCTCTATTCAATATTGCTACATTAAACCTCAAAACACGAAGAAGTACCAGAAAGGGTAGTTCAATTAACCTTCCAGCAAAATATCGAAATACAAAATATATTTAAAATGCAAAAATACCAAAAAAATACAAAAATACCCAAAATCTACTTGGTTATATTATGAAGTAAAGACATATTGAATTTCTATAAACGCGTCCAAAAACGTATAGAAACAAGATGTGTTTGTGAAACACTGATGCCCCCGCTGACAGCAAAGTAGTTATGGTACCAAAATAAAAGGTCTTGTTAAAGCCTTATCACCATCAATTAAAAAATTATGTCCAAGGTTACCGTTTTTGTGGACAAACAGACAGACAAACGACGAGACCAAAAACTGTATGCTCGTGGAGCTGAATCTCCGACTACAAGGGACATAACAATGTAAGAACCTTGTACCTATAGACTCTCTAGGTGTTCCAGTCTAAATATCCCCTACCCTTCTGCAACCTTCACCCACGGATATTTTACCTTTTACCGACGACTTCCAAACGGCCGTTCACAGTGTGGGGACGCGGAAGGTTTTCTACAAGCCAATATCACACCTTGATAAACAGGTAAATTTGAAACCAATGCGTGCAATGCATGTACATTCTTTGGACCAAGATTGAACCCGTGGAAAATAATGTCAATGACATTTTGATGGCCTCGCTAACTGTACAGAATAAGTGGTAGAATGGATGTTGCAAAAAGGAAATGTATTCGTGTAAACCCGCCAGCTTATGACAAAATACTCCGCGGAATAAGAGTTGAGGGAAACATTGCTCTATAAAGTGGCCAGTCTAAACTAAGCAACATGACTTTACATTAGGTTTATACCAATTAATTTGTTTACAAATATGACCAATTTCATACACGCTACTGGGAGGTAGCATGATCTGAAATGTTTAGCGCTGCAAATCGTTAACAAAATGACGGAAATTCCAATTACTGCTAGGTCAAACGATAGGTTACAAAACTGTTGTGAAAATCCGTAAAAGAGGACACAGAATTTGTTTTTTCAGTTTTTGAAGTTTTAAGTTGACAATGGAATGCCAACGACATCATAAAGGAATTCCAGTGTTGGTGTAATGAAAGAAAAACTAACATGTCACAGGGAAACCAACAGGCTTTCTGAGAAAAAGTTGGCACTTTCACGATAATTAATAAAGATAAAATATATTTTGCCATTTTGAATCATGTATTTAGTATTGACAAAAGATAAAGGTCATGTAAAACGTGCTTTTAAAATATCTCGTGCGCTGCATTCTGACAACTTTAAATAGTAAAATACCCAGACAAAAACCCGTCCCGTGTTTTACGACAGGTGTAATAATACAAACACATTATCATTCACGTAAATGGATTTCGTCAATCGCGACATTATCAATTAATTACATGTTAAACGAGGATTGCAGACATAAGCCTATAAATGTTTGTGGAGTGAATTCACATAGTGAACAAATTCACATCAATTTTCGAATCCTGCGAGTCCAATCAATTCTAAATCTCAATACCATTTTAATCCATATTTTGAAAATCAATACAAAGTCAGTACATTTAATGCACATTTTCTACTTGCATTAAGAAGAATCAATTGAGTTAAGTGTCGCAAAGAAAAACACATCAAAGTAATTTTTAAAATGAATATATATAGAATACATTTTTACGAGAACGGGTTTACTAAAATAGTTTGAATGAGCCCAGCTGCCATTTACATGCTATATGGGTAATATTAAAATAGAATTTAGAAGCGGGTCTCTTTTTGATAAAAATGATATTCAATGTTAATTTCTCTCTGTTTCATGGTCAGCATTGGCGGTATACATTATAGATCTACGCACATCGAATACATTACGTTTTCTAAATTCGAATACTTCTCGTAAACTTTGGAATTTATGAACAATAACTTTCTTTTAAAAAGCTATCAATATTAATTTTTTAACATATTATACAAAGAGGTAGCACTTCTAAATCAAATACTGTGAGAATAATACAAAACCGTAACGTGGCAACCAAAGAATGTGAGTTAGCCACTGTTGTGATGTTACCTCGCTTCCGGTCCTCTGGTAGGAGTGATATCCGGAAGTGACAGTTCTTGAAAGGAGCACATGAGTAAGTTCCGTTCCTTCATACTATCAATGTACTGATTATTAACGAACAATTACTATGATACAGCTCATTATAACTGCGTGCGATGCGCTCATTGTCGTCTCACACACTGACGCGCTGGCAATGACCAGACCCCGTCCCGCTGAACAAGTCGATGAGCGGAGAGTCTGTCATTGATTGTCTTATCTTTTCATAAATGATTAGAAAAAATCCGTTTAGAATTCGTTTTAAGCCCACATATTAAAACCTGAATCCTCTCTCGTGCAATAGAGTAATCCTAGTTAAAAAGCAGGCTTGAATTGACACAGACAGATTTTTAAACCTTTTCTGCACTCTTTGATAAGTCTCTTTGTAATGTCGATTCTCTGCAAATAAATTTCTCTGTTTGTGACAATCTTTGTGTACTACAGGAAAGATACTTTTACTTCTGCCAAATCAATGCAACATAAATTAGCCTACGATTTCTCACTTGGCACTATCACCGCCACATCGAGAGCGGGGTAGGCCTCGCAGTGGGGAACGGGTTGCTAGCTAGTGTACAAGCACTATCAAGATAAAAGAGTTTTGTCAGTGCTGCCTAGCTGAAAAATAATCGAAAATGCCCTACCCTTTGCCAATCTCATAATTAACAACCAAAAGTAAGTACAGACAAAAAAAAGTCCCAGCGATAAATTGTTACAATGTATAAAGGTATATGTCATCGAGTGCGCCTCTAAAGAAATTTACAGTCTAATTAGCAAGTCTATATCTAGTCCTCGCAAAGAACGCCTCCCTTTTAACAATCTTTTTTTTAATCTTGGACTTACATAAGAGTTATGTAAATATTGGTATGAATTACAGAGGAGAGTTGGCCATCTGTAATGAAATTGATATAAGCATTATGTATATCTAAACTTGTCATTCATACGGTACTGAAAGGGTGGTTTGGAAAATTGAAAAAAGGCTTTCTTGTCATAAAATATTGAAGACGTACTCTTCGCGGTACGCAATGTTTTTAGAAGACGAAGGGCATTATCTGGGGAACTTCATTTATCCCAAATCTGAAAGAGATCTTAAAAAAAAAAAAAAAAAAAAAAAAAAAAAAAGAACAATTTAGAATAAAGATCTCAAAATCTGTCGAGGGGAATGACAAAACAAAAACTAACTCAGGTACAATCTTAAATGAAGGTTTTGTTTTATTGCAGTTCTATTTTTGTCGTTTGAAGTGCAATTTTCCCAGTCCTTCAGTGAAAATAGGAAGAACGTAGAATGATATCGTGCCTCCCAGGGAAGCACTCCTCTTCACTCTTAAAGCAAAAGGCTTTAATCTGAAATATTGTTTTCAAGGACGAATTTGAAAATATAACTCTGAAATGGGATTAAGTCGGCATTTGTTTCAATTCTGACACCGTTCCCGATTTCTTCGTCTCCCTTATCGTTGACTTTCGCACAAAATTCTCCTCGCAAAAGAAAGTTTGATTTTACTGGGTGTTAGTAAATACAAAATGACAGTAATTTATATAGAACTTTTCTTAGAAAATGCATCGCAATGGAACGCTACCTTTTTTTCTAAAAGCGGGTGTTGTACATGGAGATGTGATCATAGAGTGTGAATATTTTGTACTACTGAAATAAAAACAAATATTAGTACAAGCTCGTCCTAAACACTAGGCAAATTTGGTCAACAACTTTATTTGGAAAGGAATTAAGTATACAAGTGTTTGTAACTTAATATCAAAGGCAATCAGCGCCCCGGCATTAAATGGTAATTTATGGAAAACATCGAGTTTTTCCAATGTTCTTTGCATCATATCAATCATAATGCATAATACATTATATCGACCATTATTGACAAAATTACCATGCATACAAACGGAGCACTTTCAAAATTTAACCAGTCTGTTTATAAAAAACAGTAGTCGATTAATTGATTAAATATATTCTGAATGTATTTGCAATTGTGAAGAATTGATGCTATCTGCCAAGTTTGACTGACTACAGACTTTCGATGATCGGAAGTTTCATTCAAACCTTTTACACTGATGGGTTATCAAACAGTATACTGATAACTGGCATGCAGGTCATGCTGGCCTCAACAGAGTACTTCAGCAAATCCCTGTCTCAAACAAAATTTACCATTATCTTCCCCTTTCAAAACAAACTACAATTAATGTTTTGCTCACGTAACGAAAGTAAAACTAACATCAAACAAAGTATAAATATATCAGTTTTGTTTTCGAAGCAAAGAAAATAAATATTCACTATAAGTATTCTGTTTAAAAAGTCATTTTTTAAAGGATCAGAGCAACCAATCTCTTTAAAATACCCGGGGATACTGCGATTAAGAAAGGATTTTTGATTTATTGAGCACCAATAATCAGGCGTCTAATCATTCATAGGGACGTGATACTCCATGGGATGGGGACTCTCTCTCTGAATTTCGACAGATTATATGATAAGAACGATATCTACCGAATCAATGACAGGATGGATACACTGAAAATGACGAAAAGGCTCGAGACTAAACCGTATTCTTGTAACACGACATGTCACCTGCTAAAGGTGTACGTCAAATTCGAGGAAAGGGGTCAGAAGCCCGACACCACCCCTCAGGGGATTTTAAGAAGGTAAAATGGTAAAAAAAAAAAAAAAAAAAAAAAAAAAAGCAGACATATACATACAATCGTTCCAATCACAGTGTGTCATTTCGCTTGTTTTTTGGGCGAGACATCTCATAAATTTCAATGAAACAAGTTTTACATTCTGTTCTTAGTGACCATTCACACTAGAAGAATGACATTGCATGGTCGTCAGAACTGACTTTTACTGAGATCAGGCAGCCAATCCGTGAGTGATTTGGTAATTCATGAGTGTTATTTTCACACGGTTCTCCACACAAACAAACACAATGTGTCTGGAATGATAGTAGCTCTGAACGTCGATTAGAATAACAATTATTCACTGCTAATATTTTATTCGGGTTGTTAACGTGGAATAGTTTGTATCTTATCTACATAATTGATGAAGTGAGGAGTGGAAATACCACATCTTTTGTATAAATCAGAGAAAACATCGATTTCAACAAAATCAGGGAAATGTCAAATGGCATCAAAGCGGTGTGGTAGTGGTGAACAAAATGATATCAACATTACCTAAACAATTATAAAACATTGTGATTAAAATCATTCTTAGATAAGGTATTCGAATTACAACAAATGCACCACAACTTTCCTGACACCAAGGTCAAATTTTACAGATCCATATATTTAGTAAAGAAGGGTTATTGAGTGACCTTGAACTTTTATAAGGTTGTTTGAGAAATGAGAAGAGGAAACATTTACAAACCGATCTGTTGGCCTGTACTTCAGTGAAATCTTTAGTAGCAGCTTTCCTCTGTATGTCGTGATTTGGTTCCGTGCCATTTATTTTTTACATTTTCAATTTTGAAGAATTAATTATTTCACTGGCATTCATGCAAGCTTTAATGAACCATATCTAATTAAAAGATTATCGCTAAAATAATTCCTTCAGATTAAAAAAAAACCATACCAAGATTTTAATGATCTGCTAATTCAGGATAAAATATACTTTGGTTCTAGTAGTATACCTTAAAAAAAAAAAAAGAATAAAAACAACACCCCCCCCCTTTGAAAATAGAACAATAAAGAAAAATAGACTAGACTTTGATCTATATGAAATAGACACGTTTCAATGAACTTATGAACCCTATTATAGTATCTAAGTTTATTACCATTTTTAATTGACAGTTTAATGCTAAGTTCATTACATGTTCATGTGAAATATTAATTGATACTCGGTACGCATTATTTGAATAGCTCTTTGTGCTTCGCACAACAATATTTTACATTTGAATAAATTAAGAAATAAACCGCCATACAGAAAAATCAAAACACGCGATTTTTCAGTACTTCTTTATCAAATTCTTGCTCACGTGATAAAATTTCCCCGTCCATGCTGACGTATTACGTACGATATGTACATGTAAATTGTTGTGTATTATATTGCACTCATATACTAGACACGGCGACGCAATATGTCGAAATGCTTAGAATTTGAGACCAAACAAAGGGGTTCGATTGAGTAGCCATGAATTAGGGCTCTTCAGGACTAGAAACGAATTCCCCTATAATTATAAATTTAGCAATTAACCCTCCATACCGGGATCACTGTAACTATCCATACCGGGGTCATTGTAACTATCCATACCGGGATCACTATAACTATCCATACCGGGGTCATTGTAACTATCCATACCGGGGTCATTGTAACTATTCATACCGAGGTCATTGTAACTATCCATACCGGGGTCATTGTAACTATTCATACCGAGGTCATTGTAACTATCCATACCGAGTTCACTGTAACTATCCATACTGGGGTCATTGTAACTATCCACACCGAGGTCATTGTAACTATCCATACCGGGGTCATTGTAACTATCCATACCGAGGTCATTGTAACTATCCATACCGGGGTCATTGTAACTATTCATATCGAGGTCATTGTAATTATCCATACCGGGGTCATTGTAACCACTCATACCGAGGTCATTGTAACTATCCATACCAAGGTCATTGTAACTATTCATACCGATGTTATTGTAACTATTCCTACCGAGGTCATTGTAACTATTCATACCGAGGTCATTGTAACTATTCATACCGAGGTCATTGTAACTATTCATACCGAGGTCATTGTAACTATATATATATTCATACCAGGGTCATTGTAACTATTCATACCGAGGTCATTGTAATTATCCATACCGGGGTCATTGTAACTATTCATACCGAGGTCATTGTAACTATTCATACCGAGGTCATTGTAACTATTCATACCGAGGTCATTGTAACTATTTATACCGAGGTCATTGTAACTATCAATACCGAGGTCATTGTAACTATCCATACCGAGGTCATTGTAACTATTCATACCGAGGTCATTGTAATTATTCATACCGAAGTCATTGTAACTATCCATACCGGGGTCATTGTAACTATTCATACCGAGGTCATTGTAACTATCTATACCGGGTTCATTGTGACTATTCATACCGAGGTCATTGTAATTATTCATACCGAGGTCATTGTAACTATCCATACTGGGGTCATTGTAACTATTCATACCGGGGTCATTGTAACTATTCATACCGGGGTCATTGTAACTATTCATACCGAGGTCATTGTAATTATTCATACCGAGGTCATTGTAACTATCTATACCGAGGTCATTGTAACTATCCATACCGGGGTCATTGTAACTATTCATACCGAGGTCATTGTAACTATTCATACCGAGGTCATTGTAACTATTCATACCGAGGTCATTGTAACTATATATATATTCATACCGGGGTCATTGTAACTATTCATACCGAGGTCATTGTAATTATCCATACCGGGGTCATTGTAACTATTCATACCGAGGTCATTGTAACTATTCATACCGAGGTCATTGTAACTATTCATACCGAGGTCATTGTAACTATTTATACCGAGGTCATTGTAACTATCAATACCGAGGTCATTGTAACTATCCATACCGAGGTCATTGTAACTATTCATACCGAGGTCATTGTAATTATTCATACCGAAGTCATTGTAACTATCCATACCGGGGTCATTGTAACTATTCATACCGAGGTCATTGTAACTATCTATACCGGGTTCATTGTGACTATTCATACCGAGGTCATTGTAATTATTCATACCGAGGTCATTGTAACTATCCATACTGGGGTCATTGTAACTATTCATACCGGGGTTATTGTAACTATTCATACCGGGGTCATTGTAACTATTCATACCGAGGTCATTGTAATTATTCATACCGAGGTCATTGTAACTATCTATACCGAGGTCATTGTAACTATCCATACCGGGGTCATTGTAACTATTCATACCGAGGTCATTGTAACTATCCATACCGGGGTCATTGTAATTATTCATACCGAGGTCATTGTAACTATTCATACCGAGGTCATTGTAACTATCCATACCGGGGTCATTGTAACTATTCATACCGGGGTCATCGTAACTATCCATACCGGGGTCATTGTAACTCTTCATACCGAGGTCATTGTAATTATTCATATCGAGGTCATTGTAACTATTCATACCGAGGTCATTGTAATTATCCATACCGAGGTCATTGTAACTATTCATACCGGGGTCATTGTAACTATCCATACCGGGGTCATTGTAACTATTCATACCGGGGTCATTGTAACTATTCATACCAAGGTCATTGTAACTATTCATACCGAGGTCATTGTAACTATCCATACCGAGGTCATTGTAACTATTCCTACCGAGGTCATTGTAACTATTCATACCGAGGTCATTGTAACTATCCATATCGAGGTCATTGTAAACCTCCAATACCATACCAAGGCCATTGCTACCATTCTTATCGACAATGAATGGAGCTATAATAGAAAATCTTATTTAATAACACTTTTTAGCAATCAAAGAAACCGAAACAAATGACCCTGATTAAAACTCATCTAAGTAGAGATTATTCTAAGCACAGAAAAGTACAAAAAACATATTCCAGTCTGCGCCTCAGTTTGACAAGAAGAAATGTTCCACTTTATGTGTAAACATGAAGTAAATCTGTCGGCGAACCATAAAGCTTATAATGAATACATATACACTACGCATTAGAACTCTTCAATGTGTGAAGTGTGGAAAGTCTCCTTATCATGTTTGTGAAAGGCACCACTGTCATACCGAGAGGAGGGTGAAATAGATGCCATGCGACTATTTTTCTTAACCCCCCTCCTCTATCACAATAATTGCCTGGACAATTTCGTACTTGTAAATAATATTAAGTCAATTATACTGACTCTTTTCACCTTACCTGTTGCTCTGATCAGAATGTCCATGTTGGTAAAACATGTATTCCAAAATTTCGCAGTTTAACAGATTGTGAAGAGGGCCCAGATCGACAGTATAAAACCGAACCATAAACAGAAAGCATGCAAATCACAATAGAGATTTGAGTAAAACGTCGTCCTTTTGATTCGGGTTGAATGGAAACGGACCACCTTAACATACCACGGTGTACTCCACTTTTATAGTTAATGATTGCTCAGAAAATTACTCTTCCGGAGTGACCGTCAAAGTAAGAAATAGTACGGCTTATCTATTACTGATCACCCGTAATTAATATTTCACGTATACAGCGACCCCGACTGTTTTAAATGTTCAGTACCAAATGGCTCGATCAAATTTCAAGAAATGGTTGTAAATTTTGAAAATTACAATGAATGCTGGCGGAACACGGAATCGAGTAACATAATTTGTATTTTAAAATGTCTTAAAATAAATGAAAGAAAATATCGGTAATTTTATTCAGATTTATAATAACAATGTCACACACATGTCCCTTTAAACACTGCAAACAACTTTCAAGAACTGACAAATTACGTCTACAGTTTACGACAGGAATGAGTATCAATATGCTAAATAATAGATATTGATAAAATCATAAATCTCCGATTGCAAACTGGGTGCCCTGTCTAACAGATTTGATTTTACAAAATGAGGCTCAGCGTGCACATAATGCCGATTCTTATTTTATAGAATGATAAAATTTATCGTAATTAACAATGCACGTTTGGTTATTGGATTATAACAAGAGGAATTCTGTACATATCGATATGATCAGGAAAATTTCACAGAGAAAGTTGTGAAATAAAGCAAAGTTGACATAGAGTAAAGCTGTCATATAATAGACTATAGTATAATATACCATCGTATAAAATACCGAGGGGATCCGGGTTAAAATAAGGTCCTCATAACCCCTTGCTTGTCGTAAGAGACGACTACATGCGATGGCCCTTCGGATGAGACCCGAAGAACCTAGGCCCGTGTCACAGCAGGTGTGGCACGATAGAGATCCCCCTGCTAAAAGACCGCAAGCGCCGAGCACAGGTCTAAATTTTGTAGCCCTTCATCGGGAATGGTGACGTCTCCATATGAATGAATTATTTTTTGATCTGGACGTTAAACAATATACAACCAACCAGCCATACTATAATGCACGCAGTGTACGTCGTATGCCTTGCATATATGTCTATGTTTGAAAGGTGCTCATAGATGGGGAAAATTGCTCTCGTAGAAAACGTCATTCTTGGATCAAGAATCATTTACTGAAGATGAAGCCGGGGATTTGACCATGATCAACATCCGTTCCATTTGTTTCCCCTGAGGATTTGTGAAAGTTGATCTGGACACCGTCACAGGTGACCGATTCTTCCCCACCCTCTCCCCAGTAGCTCCGTGGACCCTGCAGCGTCACTGCAATCGTGTACTTCACATTAGGCACGATGTGGACGGGCTCTGGGAAGTAGACGTTGAACGTTTTATACGGGATCGTGACGGGGATTATGATACTCACATGCGAGAGTTCGTTGGACAGGAACGGTAAACCTGTTCTTAGTATGGACGCACTCGCACTGTACTCCGTTCCCTCTATTCCACAGCCGTACATCACTATTCCATGGACATAGATTGTTTTGGAGGAAAAGAAATCTATTTTGTCCGCTTTCTGTCCGACATACCACAGATTTTCGTTTTTTAGACTGACGTGTCCTTCACGCACAAATCGCAAGGTGACTCTGTGTCTGGTGCTTTGTAACATCCGGGGATTTGGCTTGGTAGAGGCAGATCTAACATATCTCCCCTTTCTCTTAATTGATTTGAAATTCGATTCGCTTAAAGATCTATGACCGCTGCAAATGATTGTAAATATTGCAAGACGTTCAGATTTGGACAATATTTCTCGACAGGCGACCTTTTCTGCAAAGTATTGTGAATCCATGATAGGGAACCTGATGTGATTGAGGACTTTACCCATAACATGGCGTCTGTTCGAATCATTTACCTCCAAGTCTTTCCGAACGCATTCAGCATCAGCCCATTCAAGAACTCGCTCAAATATCAAGCGTTCTTCTACCGCAAGCTCATCAGAGGATATGACGTGATCTACACACTCCGAACACAAGTCCAAGAATGATTCTGATTGGATGCATTTTACGGGTTCGTTGTAGAAGAACTCTCGACACTTCCGTAGAAGTTCGGAGTCGTTAAATGTGTGAGCACTTTCCATGATTGTACATATGTTGGCTACGGACATGCTCTCTTCCAGACACTTCTTGCATTTTTTCACAATTTTCATGATACCGTATTTGTTTGCTGTATACAGTAAATTTGGAGCGCTGCTTGTTTGAATAGCGAGGTCCTCATGATATAGAAAACTACAAAAGGATAAGTAAAATCAAGGCTCGGGTTGATAATGTTTACTGTCATTGAAAATCCATTACTAAGTATGCCGAAAATGCATGTATTATAACTTTTGTAAGAAAAAGTTTCCTTTCGGTTGACGAGAATTGCGAGGAAACTATTTTGAATGATGTTAGATTTCATTACTACAAACTGCAGCTAGATATAACGTCAGTTTTGACTTACCGTAGTAAAGAAGAAAAACTATCTGGTTCTATGTCAGGAATTTCGATTTCATTTTCCGTTTCAGCTACAGGCCCATAGAACATGGCAAAGAACACACAGCTGCGACTCGCCAGTACATACTTGTGGGCGGACATGCGTTGTCGATTTCTCCCAACCAAGAACGTGACATCACAATTAATTTCATTGGTCAGCATGTATTTGTTGCAGTCGGTTACAGATCGGAAGGACTGCCAGTCCTTATCGGAAGAAGTTCCGTCATCCGCCATAAAACTATTTAAATCTGACTTTAAAAAAATAAGTCTTGAGAAAATTCTGTTATACCTTGGTGTTAGACAAATTAAGACACGCATATCTACGTGTCACGATACAGTCCCGAATTAAAAAAAAAATTCATTGAAATTATATAAACTTTACCTAGTCTATTGGATTCTCCAGATGTGTTTCATTCTAGATACATTTATTAATGACAATAATTTACCTAAGATTTTGTCAGCTGTAGCGATCCATGACTTTCCTCTCAATATGAGGGACAACTTTTACTAGTATCACTGTCCATATTGTATTTTAAAAAGCTCTCAATTTTCATTTGGGCAAATTCTAGTATAGACTCAATATTTCAATTCCAACATGCTAATCTAGCCACCACAAATGTTTTTCTTGTTTTATTTTTCATCTTTTGAGCGTTATAATTGTGCTTAGATAAAACGTTTTCCTCTATTTCAGTGTTACAATGGATATTCTAGCAACACACATTCTTTTACCAAACGCTTAGCATGAATCCAAAGAAAGACAACTCCTGCCCTAACTGCACTCCTATCCTGGCACCCGAGGCCTCCCGATGTTCAAAGAATTAAAATTTGTAAAAGTTTCAAATCGTTTTCACTGGTGTTGTTGTAAGTGTGTCAATTGAACTGGCTATAAATAGATTTGTGTATTTGGCGCACGTTACAAATTGGGGGCTCGTCCGGGATAATCTAACTTTTAGCACTTGATGGGTAATTTTCAAAAGCGATATCTCGTATATTTTGATCACAAGAAAAATATACTTGGGAAGTTGATTTAATTCTGAACACACCAGTTAAGATGGTTTTTAACTTGGATACTTTTCTGGAAACGCCGCAAGCGCGGGTACTTGAAACTTTGAAAAAAGATTAACTGTTTGAGTGTTAAATGTGAATCGTAGTGCACGGAAAATAGAAATCAGAAATGCTGTTGTACAATATTTGGTTGAACAGGAAATTTTGGATGAAAGAGCAATGTCACTGGTTGTAGATTTTCAACATGTTGAAATAGAAAAAAAAGAAATTTTGAGTATGAATTAGAATTAAAGAAATTAGAAATTGAACAGGAGAGAGAAAGACGTGAATTTGAAAGAGAGAAAAATGCACATGATCGAGAACATGAGTTACAACTTAAACAATTGGAATTTGACACTCAAAAGTTGAAATATGATGTAGAGGCTGAAATTAGGGCTAGATCAAAATCTGACTTTGATGTGACAAAGAACGTGTTCCTAATTTTCAGGAGAAGGATGTGGATAAGTATTTCATACATTTTGAGGAAATTGCAGAGAATTTAAAATGGCCAACAGAATTCTGGCAACTTTTATTACAGAGTGCATTTGTCGGCAAAGCTAGAGAAGTCTATGGAGCATTGTCACTTTATCAAAGTACAAATTATGATGTGATTAAGAAAAATGTCTTTAAGGCGTATGAACTTGTACCTGAAGCCTATAGACAGAAATTTAGGAATTTCAAAAAACCAAATGAACAAACTCATGTTGAATTTGCAAGGGAAAAGCAAAATACGTTTGATAGATGGTGCACTTCTAGAAATGTTGGTTCAGACTTTGAAAGGTTGAAACAAATTATTTTGGTTGATGAATTCAAAAACTGCCTTCATCCTGAAATTAGAACATACTTAGATGAACAGAAAGTTGAAAATCTAGAACAAGCTGCGACTGCAGCAGATGACTATGCACTTACTCATAGGGTGTCTTTTGTAAAACCCAATAATCAACAGAAAATGATCAACTCTGATGGTTCTCGAGGAGGGCCAGATAGTACACAAGGAATTCGTTCTAATTTAGGTTACCCGGAGATGAAAGGTAATGACTTCAAGAATACTGAAACATTCAAGCATATTCCAACATGTAATTATTGTAAAAAGAAGGGTCACATTAAGTCAGAATGTTGGGCATTACAGAAGAAAAGGCCTGTTAATACTGTCACCCAGCCTAGTCCTAGTGCCCTTACATCTGTGACAGGTAAGTTTGCCTGTAGTAGGTTTGACAATGCTAAGCCAAAGCCAGAGCATGATGTTCTTGGAGAGGAATTTAGACCTTTTGTATTTAAAGGTTTAGTGTCTGTAAATGGTAGTGACTTTCACCCTATTAGAGTATTGAGGGATACAGGTGCTTCTCAATCTTTGTTATTAGAGGGCGTGCTGTCACTGTCTGAGAAGACACATACTGGTTCTGAGGCGTTGATTCAGGGTGTAGAGTTAGGACTTGTTAAAGTTCCTCTTCATGAGGTACACTTGAAGTCAGATTTAGTCTCTGGGCATGTAGTGGTAGGGGTCAGACCTACTTTACCAGTTAAGGGGGTTTCTCTTTTGTTAGGAACTGATTTAGCGGGAGGTAAGTTTGTACCTGACCCGATTATTTGTGAAAAGTTAGTCTTATTTTGGATGAAGAGATTAAAGAATTGTTTCCTTCTTGTGCATTGATAAGGGCTATGGCTAAGAAACTTGGGTATGCTGAACAGACGGTAAGTCAGAAGTTAGATATAGGAGATGACTTTTCTTTAGGTCTCAATGAGACATTTTTGTCAGATCTGTTAAAGGCAGAAAGTTATTCTTCTGAGAACCAACAGTCTCAGTCTGAAAACGACGTGTTTGGTTTACGGGAAATGTTAGACAACACTCCTCTTACTAGAGATAAGTTGATATCCGAACAAGAGTCGGATGTTGAATTGCAAGGACTTAATGAAAAGGTTTTGTCTCCAGAGGAAACAGATAAGGTCCCTGTTTGTTATTATAAAAACCAGGGTGTTCTCATGAGAAAATGGCGTCCCCCAGACGCTTTAGTAGAAGATGAGTGGCAGATTCACCATCAGATTGTAGTACCTAGGGCATACCGTAAAACAGTCATAGGTCTCGCCCATGACACACCAATGTCGGGTCACTTGGGTGTCAAGAAAACCTACCATAAAGTTTTGGCTCACTTCTTCTGGCCAAATATAAGAAGGGATATAGTGGACTACTCTAAGTCTTGCCACGTGTGCCAAGTCATAGGGAAACCTAATCAAGAAATCCCTCACGCTCCTTTGAAGCCTATCCATGCTTTTGATGAGCCATTTCCCAAGGTCGTTATAGAATGTGTAGGTCCTTTACCCAAAAACCAAGACAGGTAATCAGTACCTGTTCACAATTATGTGTGCATCAACACGCTTCCCAATATTAAAGCAAAAACAATTGTCAATGCCTTGACTAAGTTCTTCACAAATTTTGGTTTACCCGAATCAGTACAATCTGATCAAGGTTCCAACTTTACTTCAAAGGTCTTTAAACAAGTCATGCAGGAGTTAGTGGTTAGGCATCATACATCTAGTGCTTATCATCCAGAGTCACAGGGGGCCCTGGAGAGGTTTCATAAAATTTTGAAAAATATGATGCGACCCTATTGTTTGTGAAATGAAAAAGGGATCATGGAATCCCCTTTCTTTTATTTGCTGTAAGAGATGCAAAGCAGGAATTGCTTGGTTTTAGTCCTTTTGAACTTGTTTATGGTCACACTGTGCGAGGACCATTGAAGTTGCTAAAAGTTAAATGGTTAGGTGAAGAAAGTCAGCCCAATATAGTAGACTATGTCGCAAAATTCAAAGATATCCAAGAATATCCCAAAACCTGGGAACTAGCAAGAGAAAACCTTAAGGCTAGTCAAGAAAAAATGAAAACGTGGTATGACAAACGTACCAAGACCAGAACATTTAATCCAGGAGACAAGGTCCTTGTTTTGCTACCTATTCCAGGTCAGCCATTGCGCGCCAAATACTTTGGTCCATTTGAAGTTGACCAAAAGGTCAATGAATTGAATTACATTATCAAAACCCCTGGTCTGCGCAAGAGTAAACAGCTCTGCGACATTAACATGATAAACGATATGACAGAAATGAAGCAAATCATCCCAAAGCAGAATCAGTCGCCACTACTGGAACGGAGGTCACTACACCAAATCAAGACCAACATATGTCTACTCCGAGATTGAAAAACTCAGACGTTTTGTCTGACATAGAGTGTAAACTTGGTCATTTGGACGATAAAGAGAAAGAAGAGCTCATGTCTCTTATACAGGAATTTTCATATTTATTCACAGATGTTCCTACTAAAACGACTCTTGTATACCATGATGTAGATGTTGGAGATGTATCTCCCATAAAACAACATCCCTACAGAATGAACCCCTTGAAACAAGAACACTGTCGTGCAGAACTGGCATATATGATGGAACATGATATCATTGAGCATAGTAATAGCCCTTGGAGCTCTCCTTGTCTTGTTCCAAAACCAGATGGTTTATGTCGGATTTTTACAGACTTTCGTAGGGTCAATACACTTACTAAAACAGACTCGTATTCCATTCCAAGGATTGAAGACTGCATCGATAAGATAGGATGTGCAAAGTATGTGAGTAAGTTTGACCTTCTCAAAGAGCATTGGCAGGTTCCCCTAACAGAGAGAACGAAAGAAATTTCTGCTTCTGCCACTTCAGATGGTTTTTACTAATATATAAGGTGATGCCATTTGTGATGAAGAATGCACCTGCAACCTTTCAAAGGATGATCAATCATTTGTTTGGTAACTTAGATCATTGTGAGGCTTATATTGATGATGTGATAGTGCATAGCAATACTTCTGAAGAACATTTGTCACATATTAGGGCCTTGTTTGTGAAATTATCAGATGCAAACTTGACTATTAGTTTCGTTAAAAGTGAAATTTGTCATGCAGTTGTCGAGTATTTGGGCCATATTGTTGGTAATGACCATGTGAAGCCTGTCCTTGCTAAGGTTGATGCGATTACACATTTCCCTGAACCACAATGTAAGAGAGAACTCATGAGGTTCCTGAGAATGGCTGGATACTATAGGAAGTTCTGTCCAAACTTCTTAATCATTGCAAATCCATTGACATGTCTTTTAAAAAAGAATAGTCAGTTTAAATGGAATGAAATATGCCAACAGGCCTTTGAACAAATAAAAGCCATTCTCATGGTCTCTCCAGTTCTTTCATCTCCCAATTTTGATAAAGAATTTGTGATGCAAATTGATGCTAGTGATGTAGGATGTGGTGTTATGTTATTACAGGAAGATGAAAATTTTGTTTGCCATCCTGTTGCTTATTTTTCTAAAAAGTTCTCAAAATGTCAAAGAAACTACTCTACCATAGAAAAAGAGTGTTTGTCTATTTTATTGGCACTGCAACATTTTGACGTCTATTTATATTCATCTGTACTTCCAGTTGTTTTATTTACTGACCATAATCCTCTTACCTTTGTACACAAAATGAGAAACAAGAATCAGAGATTAATGAGGTGGAGTTTAGAGTTGCAAGAACATAACATTGTCATTAGGCATATCAAAGGTAGAGAAAATATCATTGCAGATGCATTGTCGAGAGTACCTGTAGAGTGATATGTTATGATTTTTGATGTGATTTTGTTGAATGTTATGGGAATTAATGCTATGTGCATTTGTTATTGTGTAAAAGTTTTCATATACACGCAAACGTTTCTTTAAGGGATGAGGTGTTACGATAATCTGGTGTATCTGTGACGTCACTTGGAAAGCTTTGTGTGTGATCGGATGGCGTGGCGGGTAGAGCGCGTGATCGTCTGCAGAAGTAGTGTTGTGTCTGGAGAAGAAGATGGCAGTAGTCTCGCTAAAATGGAAACACTTCGTAATCCGCTGGTCCGTGGAAGTGCCTGGCCCGATCATCTAGCTAGGATCGCGCATCTGATCTGCAGTCTGTATGTTTAACGTGTGTGCGAGGATTCCTGAACTGATTCACAGAGACGCTGATCATTATAAACAAGTTGAGTAGAACTTTAGATCTGTGTTGTGTACTTCTGTATCATTGTATGTTTATATATTTGTGACTAATTATGTAGAATTAAAAATTTGTAAAAGTTTCAAATCGCTTTCACTGGTGTTGTAAGTGTGTCGATTGAACTCGCTATAAATAGATGTCAAGGTAGACAGAGGGATTGATTCACTTGATAAGGCTACCGTTATAGTACATACCATCCACAGAATTCTCAAACCTACGTAAATGTACCGGACTTTGATAGACAGTTTGTGTGTCAGTCCGTCCAGGTGGCAGTTGTCATCCGTTTGATAGACAGTGTGTGTGTCAGTCCGTCCATCTGTCTGTTGTTGCCATCCGTTTGATGGACAGTCTGTGTGTCAGCATCCGTTTGATAGACAGCCTCTGTGTCAGTCCGTCCAGCGATCTGTCTGTTGGGATCCGTTTGATTTCAGCATTTCTTACTTTTATTGTGATAGTAATCTAAAAAGAAATTAATCCAGAAAATATTATCGTGCATTACTATACATGAACTAGCATCCATGTACTGAATGGGTCCGAGGAATACAGCTGTTTTATTTGACCCGCAAACGGATCTGTTGCCCGAAGCCATAGGCTTTTGGAATCGTATATCAAGTAAACAGATAGTCTGCATTGAATATTTTGTTGAATGAAAATGCTCCGGCTAAATTCAAAAGTTACACTAGAAATATTAGATACATGTATTAAGTTCATGATAAAATAAGTGTAGATAGATGTATAGCATAATGACCATAGCGTATACCTATCATCAAATACAATTGACCAATCCATGCCTTCATAATAGTGGCGGATCTATAGGGGGTATGGAGTTGCAACACCAACCCTTACTTTGGTTGAACAATGTATAACAAAACAAGCCATTTTATTTTTTACCGTTTTGGAGTCTTCAAACCCTACCCTCCGCAATTGGGGGTGGGGGTACTGCAATATTGAGTCGCAATTCCCCCTTTGAACATGTTTCTGGATCCGCTCCTACATGTATATAATATAATATACATGTAATTTAGAACAGATCGAAGGAGCAATATAACAATATATCTACTGTTTATATCTTGTTTGATTTTTTTTTCTTAATGAAAACTATGTTCATGTAAACTGTGTAAAAGTTTTGATTCTGAAAATAAAAACGGTGGACATTTCATTATGCTTATTCCATCGTAATCTTTGATGAAATCACGATAAAATCCTGGCGAGCGTTGTGAACCTAACTGATCTCTAAAGTAGTATAAATCCTTGTACGTGTTCACGTGTTCTTATCGCAGTTTTCCATACAATGAAGGGCTCTCTGTGGTTTGGTCTATCTCTCTTGTCTCTGGCGTACTGTAAGAAATACACACGCTTCTTAGTCTCACCTTATATTGACACGATGTTGCTTTTATCCTGAAATTTTCCCACTTTAACTTGCAGGTGCGCTGGATAACAGGGGAACAAAGTTTGTTGTGGCATTTTTAGATAATCTCGCTCATAGGAATGACATTAGTCCAGAACTATTTGTCACCACCGCCAGCCATGCCCCTGTGCACGTGCACGTCACTTCACCGGGCTCCAAAAACCCCAGCATACGACAGTCCTTCGTGGTGACCCGTGGAGTTGTCCATAAAGTGGCAGTTGATCCCCACTTCCGGTTGAACCACACAGAGTTGGTCCATAAAGCCATCAGAATAACTGCAGATGCTGAGATCACCGTTTACGGTGTAAACAGAGAGACGGCTTCTGACGATGTCTACCTGGCCCTGCCTACAGACGTCCTGGGTACAGAGTATTACACAATCTCCCACACCCCAGCCTATTATTATTGTGTGTTCGCCGTTATCTCCATAGCGAACGGTACCCAAGTGTCAATTCAGCTCCCAAATCACGACTGGGTAAAGGTCACGTACAATAACCACGTTTATAACAAAAATGACTGGATAAACGTCACAATGGACAAATTCCAAACATTTCAAATCAGTTCAGTGGGTGATCTAACAGGAAGTCATGTGATTTCAAGTCATCCTGTGGGAGTCATAAGTGGAAATAAAAAAACAATAGTGGGTCATACTGGCGGATCACGTGATCATCTGACGGAGATGTTGATGCCGGTACAAGCATGGGGGAAAAATTTCGCAACAGTACCAATTCCAGAGAGAACAGTGGGTGATGAGTTCCGATTTGTGGCCAGCAAAGACAACACACAGATAAACGTCACAGGTAGACTGAATGGTACGATCTTCCATGATAACTTCACCATTCCCCACGCTGGAGACTACGTACAAAAATCATACAGTTCCTCCCTGTATTCTCATGTCAAGGCCAACGAACCAATTGCCGTGTATCAGTTCTCCAAGACCCAAGCCTTCAGCAAGGAAAACATCGACCCCTCAATGATCACTGTTCCTCCCATTGAGCAGTACGGCAATGACTACACATTTACCACGCCGGAGTACTCAAATGGACAGTACTTAAATCAGTTCATGTTTGTCATAAAAAGCCATCAAAAAGGAGGTCTACTTCTTGACGGACACCCACTGCCCCACAATCAGAAGTACGTGCATATCCCGGGAACCCATATGGTAGGGGGGTACGTCAATATTACCGTCGGAACCCACACTGTCACCCACACCAACCCCAATATCACCATTGGAGGGATCCTATTCGGTAGAGCTCATGTGGAATCGTATGGATTTCCGATTGGCTTTCTTGTCAAGCCAATTAATCCTGTAAATGTAGGTGTTTTGTATGCTTTGTTTTGTATAATGCTGTCTGCGTGTTTTGTGCCAGTTCTTTTTACACTGGTTTTGACAGCGGATTAATCCGTTCGCCTTATCAAGAGATAGTGCTCACGGCGGGTGTGACCAGTCGACAGGGGATGATTGCTTCTCTTGGGCACTAGGTCCCACATCTGGTGTTTCCAGGAGTCCGTGTTTGGCCTAATTCAATTTTGAATTCTTAACAACGAATTGTGAGATTAATCACAAATCGTTTTTTTTTTTTTTATCTTCTCATGACAATGCATATCATTTATTGAACTTTATCTGGAGCGTTAATTCCTATCACGAGAATGTGTGTCAATGTTTGCTCAAAATCGAACCTTATTAGCATGCATTATCTTCCTACCCTTACCAACAACCGGTAAAATTATCCACCACATGCGCATCGTAGTTATTATTAGGGTAAACGGTAAGATTATCCATTCTATGTACGTCGTAATCAAAATCATACCTAAACCGGTTCAATCATTCAACATATGTACTCTACAGTCATAGTGATTTGTATTGGCGGGTAGTATGGTTTTACCTAAAGAACAAGTGTTTGTGTTTGACGGCACGTGTGATTTTGTTTCACGACATTTGTAATTGTATTTACGACAGTGTGGTTATTTTACGACAACTGTGATGGTATTTGACGGCAGTGACATTTGTTTTAGCATCTTCCTGCTACTACAAGCCCGACCCCAACTTGTGATGCCCCGCAAATGAGGAAAGGAGATGAGGTGGACAATGATTGTGATGGAAGTACTGACGAGGAAGACTGCGACGGAAAAGGTAAAAACCGAAAAATATATCTTTTTAGCTTTAATGATGGTATGAAATATCTCTCAGGTTATGCCAAGTTAGTATTGAAAAACTTATCATCTACAAACAATTTTGCATATTTGGCGAGCATTTACATTTTGTGTTTGCCTGGGCAATGCTGTCAGCATTCCGCAACAACAAGTATCACACCAATGTTCTCATGGATTTTACACCCGCTAAATAAACAAATTCATGGTATAATTGTACATTGTATTTGAAACCACTACGATTTCTGGTTTACAGATAACGATGGAGATGGGAGGATAGATGAAGACTGTAGTGGTCAAGAGTTTCGTGAGTATACTATCAAAGCATTCTTCTTCTAGGTCCAAATAAATCATATCCTGTGGGGATCAGGGTTAGAATAGGTCCTCAGTACCCCTTGCTTGTTGTAAGAGACCACTAAATGGGGCGGTCCTTCCTTTGAGACCATAAAAACGAGCTCCCGTGTCACAGCAGGGGTGCAACGATAAAGAAATGCCACAAACGCCGAGCACAGGCCTGCAACCCTTTACCGGCATATGAGTGAAAGTGGGGCGTTAAACAATATACAACTAGCCAACCATCTAATCTTACACACTTAGAAAAATCGTACATCACGTGACAAGCCGACTCCGCATTACGTGACAAATCTTTAATTTTACACGCTACATAAGGTAGTCTTGACAATTTTATCTACCTTTCTCCATTTTCAGATTTATTTAATTGGCATACATGTAATGTGTTGTGAAAAAATTACTGGTGCTATATACCGAGTCGACCCCCTGCCCCATCATAAGACTTCCCCTGAGGAATGACTGTATAGTTATTCTTACTCTGTTGACAATTAAAGTGGCTCTTCCCCTTCAGAGTTTCATAGTGAGGCTTCCCCTTACATGGATTTTATTCATTTTGCCAGCTCAAAAAAGGGGGGGGGGGCAGATTGGCTATGTAATGAGGATACTATCATTATAGCGGCCCTTCTACTTCTTTATGGCGAGGAAATATTCATGTTGTAATTTCATTGTCAAAAATTGGTAAGAATGCCTACATATCATGGTCCCCCCAGCTTCTGTTAAACCATACAAGCCAGTCGTGGTATGGAAATTACAAGTTCTATGTGTATATTTGTACTCCATACATCATTACTATTTTCTATTATTATTCATATATTTAAGTCACTTGTATGCATTGTTTATGGAATCTATATTGGTATCCTCTTTACAACGATTAATTACATTTGTATATTCCCCTCTTCTGGGGAGAGACATATTGTATTTGTACTTTCTGTCTGTCTGTCTGTCTGCCACACAATTTTGTGAAGACTTATCCTGCTGTATGGCTTATCGGAGATACTTGAAACTTTGCACAATCCTGCATTGTAGATGTGGATATTGTCAGGACAGGAGGACAAAAAAGTCATAGTGAATCTCAGAGGGGGAGAGGATGTAAAATAGCTTGTGAACACTTCTCCTATATGGCTTATCTGATATCCTTAACATTTTACACAATACTTCATTATCATTTATTGATGTTCACATTGTTCTGACCCAGGGATCTGATATTTTCCTACACTTTACAGTGGATCAAAGAGGAGTGTTTTATAGCGTTTTTCATGTTCAAGGGTGTATTCCCTTTCCAACTGGTACTTCAGCATAACAGTCATTAATTTTGTATCATATACAGCAATGCTATTGGTCGTATCGAAGTTGAATCTTTTCTGCATCTTTTTCATCCATTCACAAAGTGCAGTTCATAATGTTTATGTTCCTGCTCATGCTCTCTCCTCCATAATATATAATACATTAAGGAGAGGGGGTGTAATTTGGTGCAATTTCAATTTTGGGAACTGGGGAGACATTTGCTTTGAACAAAACATGAATGTATGTTTACGGATACATGGTACAGTGACACCATGTTTGCAAGCCAAGTGCCCGATTAGATTGATTTTATTCACTCCTTGAATTGGACACCAGGGTTGGATCTATCGAAACAATAATCTTAATCTCAAGTTTGAGTTTTGTTTTATTTGAGCAGTCAAAATTTGAGCAAAATCCCAGACTTAAAAGTTCTTTTCGAAAAATCCAAGCTTGGTTTGCGAAGATACTGTATTGCCTGTTGTACATCTTTTCCCACCTATTTCATTCTAACTTCCATCCAGGTAAAACAATAATTATAAATTAATGACATGCCATTCAGTATTTACGTAATCATCAGGATAAATTACAATGGGGGGTAAATGAGACTTTTAGTGTTGTGGATAACAGATTATTAAAATACAGGGAAACTGCACTATTCCCAAGTGACTACGATGTGCAAGCTTAAATGTTCATTATATTAGCAAACTAAAATGTTCAATCCTGAAACTGTCCAAACCTATGACAATTAATCATATTGTAATCTAACTTAAGTTCGCGAAGACTTTATTTCGCAGTTTACGTATGATAAATTGGTTATCGGTGACTAATTTTCGCGACCGGCATTACATTAAACAAATAAGAGAAATTTTAAATAGGACTGGTTCGCGGCAAGAAATATTCGCCATTGTGAGGCAAACTTCGTAAACATTTCTCGATCGCGAATAAAAATTGGCAAGTGTTTGATAATGAAATGTAATGCTAACACTGATGTCACAGAAACATTTCTGGATGGGTATTATCTGGTCATAAAAGCCAAGAATCGTTATTATAAGTGTAAGGACATTGGAAATGTATTAACTATTTTTCTCTTTTTCAGCAATCATTGGCTAGAAAGTGAAGGATGAACACTATAAAATACCTTGGCTGTGTGTGTATGGCTGTTTCTACTATAAAAATAAAGTTCTAAGAAACATGATTAGATTATTGTTATTTTGAAACACCTTTTGTTGTACTTTCTGAAACTGCGTGAATAAACACTATAGGATAGGGCATCAAATATCATAACTAACAAAACTAACCTCCCCCAACAGGTAAACATTTAGAAGGATCTGAATTACATTACTGCAAGATTTAATCTCAGTTATGTAAATTGTAATTGGCATTACAATGATCATGGCATTCCTGTAAATATAACATTTTAGACTACAATTTCACACGACACAGTTTGGAGAAAGGTCATACGGTAAAACTTCATAAAATGGATCTAAAGAGTAAAATATAGAAAATCACAGAAGACTGTCTTTGTGACAATGAAAGTATAGTAGCTGTAAGTGATCACATGTCCCATTCGTTCGAAACCAAGCAAGGTGTACGGCAAGGAAGTGTACTGTCTGGTTTTTTGTATTATGTTTTTATTAATAATTTATTGAATTCACTAAAGTGTGTGAATGAAACATTTGGTGAGTATAATCAAAGGTGCTTGAGGACAAGAACCCCCCCCCCCCCCCGATATAGACCCCCGAGCCTTTTCGACTTCCCCCCCCCATAAATCATCTTTTTATAACATATTTGTAATCTAACCTATACCATCGATCCGAAAAATTACCTAAAATAAACGTTTTATAAAAATTCGTAACCCACTCTATATATAACAACAAGGTTGCAAACTTCGTCTGTCAACTGAGAGGCACTACCAAGGAATTCTTTTTGAAATGCCCTATAAAACTGTACCTACCATTAAAAACTCAGTGGTAGAGCGTTTGCTTCGTAACCGAGAGGTCGGAAGTTGGATCACAGCTCGTGTCATGACCGCGTCAAACCTAAGACGTAAACATATTGCTTAGATATTTGATTGAAAGTAGACATTAACGGCAAACTGAAAACTCAACTGTATAACAAACGGGATGATTTCAGCTTCTCCATCGTCAACTTCTCATATATATGTAGCAATAATCAATTATCACCTCATTATGGTGTTTATATATCTCAACTGATTCGATATGCAAGAGCTTGTTCTAAGTATAGTAAGTTTTTAAATCGAGGTAAGCTACTGACAAACAAGTTGATGGTATAGGGGTTTCAACAGTCTCGATTGGAATCAGCATCTCGCAAATTCTATGGTCGTTATAACGATCTAGTTTGTCAATACAGCCTATCATTGGGTCAAATGCTGTCTGACGTGTTTCATACCGATTGTTAGGCCATTGTTGGCACACTGAGTTTGACTACGGATAACTCCCGTTTACCTGATCAGGATATAGGGCTCATGGCGGGTGTGACCGGTCGATAGGGGATGTTTACTCTCCTAGGCTCCTGGTCCTACCTCTGGTGTGTCCCAGGGTCCGTGTTTGCCCAACTCTCTATTTTGTATTGCTTGTAGGAGTTATGAAATTGATCACTGTTCGTTATCTTCACCTTTCATTGCTCCTTCGACAAATGCTCGTCATTTAGAATTGATAGTTACGGGACTTTCGGATATGACTTTAAAACAGAGGTCCCGTGTCGCACCAGACGTTGACATGTTAAAAAACCATCACTACTACGTCCCTCGGCGTTAAGCATAGGTCTAAATGTGTGTTACTTCACATACAGCAGATGATGTCTCAATATGGGTGAGAATGATCAAAAAGTTTTTCCTTTTTTAGAAAAACCTGGTTCACAGAACTCCACATATATTTTACGTAATAGCCAAATCATCTTTTGGAAGATAATTGGTGGTGTCCTGTAGATGTGCAATAAGGTTTCGGAATTTCTATTTTCCATGGGGTCTAAATGGAAGTAGAAAAACGACGATTTTCTATGGAGACCTGGTTCCCAGAACTCCTCTTACATTTTACGTAGTAGCCAGCTAATCTTTTGGAAGACGACTGATGGTGTCCTGTAGATATGCAATACGTTTTCAGAATTTTCATCCTAGGGGCTAAATGGGGTAAAAAAAAAAAAAAGAAGCGATGTTTCTATGACAAAAAAGCCTTGGTTCCTATAACTTCTCGTACATTTTACACAGTAGACAAATCATCTTTGGAGGGTACAAATGTAATTAATGGTATCCTATAGATGTGCAATAAATTTCGGAATCTTCATTTTCACCTGAGTATTAATTGTAGGTTGAAAAACATTTTGTCTATAGAAAAACTTGGTTCCAAGAACTCTTACATTTTATGTAGTAGCCAAATAATCATTTGGAAGATGATTGGTGTTGTTCTTTATATGTGCAATAAGTGTTCGGAATTTTCTTTTTCACCTTGAGGTGCAAATGGGGTAGGGAAACGATGAACAAAACCTTGTGGTCAGTGCATTCAACAAGAATATATTTCCTTTACGGGGTTGGAATCTCAACCATTTCAAAGATATTTGGACAATCAAATAAATGATGTAGGTTGGGATGACTAGGGCAATTGCTCATCGATCAATGCCTATTGTCATATGTAGCAAGAATATATATGGTATATTTTGTACTTCCCATCTGACGGACATAAAAGTTAAAAATATATAAAGAGGTTAGGAAAGTAAAATCAATTTGTGTATATAAACAGCTGTATTATAAAAGTTTTCAAAGTTTTCTGTAAACGTCGCATTCTTGTAAATATTGTATAATATAATGATTGTCAATATTTGTAAATAGTTCTTTCATTGTTTGTACACTATTAAAAAGATTATTTTGTATGGGCGTAAAATCACTTCATTCTAAAAGAATGTGATGTATAGTTAATGGATAGTCACAAGATATGCATTCAGGCTGAGGTTCTCTGTTTAGTAGGTACGAATGGGTCAATTTGGAATGTCCGATGCGTATTCTTAAAATAATCACTTCGTCTTGACGTTTCATTACGATGTTACACGATTTGTTTACTTTGTTTTAAATAGAATAAAGTTCACTTGTGTCACAGAAATCCCAATAGATTTGCCAAAGAGAATTAACATTTAGTTTTATGAAATATTTAAAATCAGTGTATGGAATTTTGAAGCGTACAATGTCACTTTGAAGTGCATTTTTGGCCGCTTTGTCTGCTTTGGTGTTGCCATGGATACCAATGTGACTTGGGATCCAGCAGAACTAAATCATTTTACCTTGTTTAGTTAAAAGATAGTACCGGTGTAAGATATCTAAAATATATGGATGATCAATATTCATGTTGTTTATTGACTGAAGACATGATACTTAGGGAGTCTGATAATATAGTAAAATGTTTGTCATTAGAAGTTTTTACGTATTCAAACGCAAGCTGAATAGCCTTTGCTTCGGCGGTATAAATTGTTGCTTCATTTGAAAGTTGTGCAGAGAAAACGTCGTTTGTGATTACTGCAGCAGCAGTGACTTTATTTTGGTCTTGGGCAGATGCTCAAGAAACAATTTTTAGACATAAACAAACATATTCTTTATTGTCATCTTTCTTTTTTTTTTTTACTTATAATGTTGTTGGTTCAACTCCCTCCTAGGAATATTAAGTATGAAGCATCATCAATCAGCTGGATAGCCCCATATACAAAATAATCTATTACGATACATGAAAAACAATTCCTTAAATTGCTAGTGGATGGACACCCGATACAGCATGTACAAATTGTTGATTGTACACATTTTGCCATAGACTTATCAAAAGCAAACCACATTTTCGAAAGTGCCTTTTTACACGTTTATAATGGATTAGGATTTGTGATGTATACTAGAGGTACAGCAGTCTCTTTCCTAGATCTGTTTTCCAACCACTTTGTCCAATACTTGTTGCTATGGGGATTGAACTTAATTGATTTGCTATTCCATCAAGATCGTTTTCAAAAAACAAAGAGAGAAAAAACACTGTCATCTTCTTTATTTTAGCGGTAATTATATTCTAGAACTTATTTATCTTTACTACTAATAACTATGCATGTATTCTTACAAGATGAATACATCAGGTTTTAAAATGCTTTCATTTGGTAATATAATTGTCTTTATGAAAGGGAAAATACCTTAAAACCCCATTGCGGCAATCAAAACACATGGGGATGCTTACTCCTCCTAGGCACCTGATCCCAACTCTGGTATATCCAGGGGTCCGTGTTTGTCCAACTCACTATTTAGTATTGCTTATATGAATTATGAGATTGATCATTGTTCGTTATCTCCACCTTTCATGAATAATATTCGTATTCTTTACATCTTCTTACTACGGATTTACTTTTAAAAGAATCATTTTGTACTACGTGAACTACGAATCCCTGCAAAGTCAGTGCACTCCTACACAGTGGTGACCCTTCTGATACTGCCATCTTATCTTGCAACAATATAATTTTGAATTCACGCGATATATTTATTCCAGTCATGAATTCGCTGTGGAGGGTGCTCATCCTACTTCCCCTGGCAAACTGTAAGATGAGTTTTTCTGATATTTGAAATATTACGTAAATTCTGAAGCACAGGCACCATTACGGTGGTAGAGTGTCAATAAAAAATTGTACAGTTACATCTTTTAAACCTCAGTTCACCTTTATTGTATTTTTCTACAATGATTTCATACACATCGTCATTTATCCACTGATTATATCTAGCTGCAATAATGTAGCCCTCTCCGATTTTTGTTTTGGGAGAGGGCAACAATTTCTTAAGATATCTGTAATGGTGCAAATGCGGGAGTGATTCACTCCCAGGACATTTTTGATCATTTTAAACATTTGCTGACTTTCTTTATGTAAATAAAATGCTATTCTATGTTTCTTAGTCAATATATTTTACAACCCGTAACTTAAGATTTATGAGGCTCTATTCTACCATTTTCATCAATTTCGATATATTCCAATTTCTCGATTCATATTTGTGCGACATGTTTGATGTACTGAAGTTTCAACTTCCGATTGACAAGTTATTTGCATATGCCATATAAGGTAGTATTTACATCAATGGACAAGTACGGAGGCGAAAGTTATTTCGTCGGTATTAAAAAGGTTTAGATTTAATTTCAAGTTAAAAAACGAACAGCAGAGTGTAAATTATTTCTGCAACCATATGATTTTTCTTTCTTTGTCGGAATGGTTGGAATAACTACATTTTCGCGCAGATTGTCAATGTTTATGTTTTTTTTTAGTATATCCTCCTACGAGATCTCGCTATAACAAGCATGTCAGAGCAGACAAAGAATTTTGCATGCTATACATTATATTTAATCAAAAACGCCTTATTTAGACACACCCAAGCACAAAGTTGGTACTCCTATTGGTGTAAACAACATTTGGGACTAATACATGGAGCTTATTATCGGTTATTCATAACATTATTTTGCACCATTACGGAGATCCTATGGAAATATAGCCCTATCCCGAAAACGGCAGAATAAAAAAAAAATCGGATAGGGCTACATTATTGCAGCCAATTATATCGGGCCGAATTTCACAGAAAAATTGTAAAATCGTTGGGCATATATCTGTGCACCGTAAACGACATGGCAAATAATACTACGCATTTTTAATTAACACAGAGATCAAGTCGAACGCCATGAAACAAACAGTTATATCTAACAAACGTTTGTGCATCTGCGTCCTGATGCATCATGGATGTTTCGTGTGTAGTTAAAAAAACCCAAAGGATTTCTATTAAATTGTAATTTGCCTTATGTTGATGTTACCGCCATCGGTGGATAAGTGACTGAAGTATAATCAAGCAACGTTCATTCTATATTGAATAAAAATCATATAATATCGTACGATAAAACGACAATCAATACATATGCTGTCGGATTTTATTCAGGTGCCCTAGATAGCAGAGGGACACACTTCCTCATTGCCTTCCTAGATAACTTCACTAAGCGTCAAGATATCAGTCCTGAGATCTTCATCACCACGGCTAGCAACACACCGGTTCATGTCCACGTGACCTCACCCGGTACTTCTAATCCTCATGTCAATCAAAGTTTTGTGGTTAGCCGTGGAATAGTACATCAACTAACGGTCAGCCCTGACTTCCGGTTAAATCACACTGAGATGTCTCACAAGGCTATAGAGATAACAGCCAATAAGGACATAGTTGTGTACGGGGTTAACAGAGAAGTTCATTCGGATGATGGATATCTTGCTCTGCCTACTGACGTCCTAGGGTCAGAATATTACACCATATCTTATGCTCCATCATATCATTATTGTGTCTTTGCCGTTATTGCTACAGAAAACAACACTCATGTCGCAATAAAACTTCCAAGTCACAGAAATGTCAGTGTTTCTTACAGACATCACACTTATCACAGAAACCAGTGGATTAATGTCACCATGAATAGATATGATACCTTTCAGATTAGTTCTGTTGGAGATCTCACCGGAAGTCACGTCATTTCTGATTATCCCGTAGGTGTCATCAGCGGGAATAAAAAAACAATTGTTGGCAATACTGGAAATTCGCGTGACCACTTGACTGAGATGTTACTACCCATTCGAGCTTGGGGCAAAAACTTTGTCACTGTACCAATTCCTGAAAGAAACGTGGGAGATATTTTCCGGTTCGTAGCCAGTCAAGACAACACTGAAGTCAATATCACTGGTAAAATCAACGGCACCCTTTTCTCTGAACATTTTATTATCCGCCATGCTGGAAGTCACGCACAGAAGATGTACAGTTCGTTTCTGTATTCCCACGTGGTCGCCAGTAAACCAATTGCCTTGTACGAGTTTTCAGTGACCCAGAACAGACACGAAAACTCCGACCCTTCCCTGATCACTGTCCCACCCATTGAACAATACGCGACAGACTATACCTTCACTACTCCCAAATATTCCTTAGGACAGTATCAAAACTACTTCATGTTTGTCACTGACGCCAAACACAAAGGTGGTCTACTACTTGACGGACATCGATTACCCCACGAACAGAAATACGTACACATTCCTGGAACCCATCTGGTGGGAGGGTACATCAGTATTGCTGAAGGGACTCATACCGTTAGCCACAGTAACCCTAGTACCACGATAGGGGCAATCCTATTCGGCAAAGCCAATCGGGAATCTTATGGATTTCCCATCGGATTATTAATGGCACCTATTAATTCTGTGAGGTTTTCTAGATTACTTTTTCACACTTGGTCATATCAATCAAGTGACAAAAATATATCACTCCAACTCTCATGACCTTTAGAAGCAAAGCAATAACTGTACCGAAAAATTACCCACCAGCAATATCTAATCAAATTATAACTAACCAGTGTTTTTGTTGTTTTAATTATTCTTTCTGGTCTTCATAATGAAGGGATGTCGAACCCATGCGATGACGATAGGGGATGAAATTGACAATGACTGTGATGGAGAGGTAGATGAAGAGCACTGCGACGGGAAAGGTAATATACTGTGACATAAGTAGAGCCACCAAGATTGTGTCCTCTGTTGGAAAAGGTAACGGATTATGATTTCTGTTGAATAATTTAATTACAAGCAATCCATTTGGGATTATTTCAAAGATTGTTTTCATTCGAACAAAGTAATGGGGGTGTTACGTGTTCTATTGAACAGGTAAGGAAATGAAATCTATGTAGTATACACCTATTTCATGCCTACTCGGGACACAGTGAAAACTATTGTCAAGTTCAAGTTCATTTATTCACTTAAACCACATTTGAGTAAGAATATGGTCAGAGTATGTACAAATATACAATATACATGTATTGAAAACGTATTTACAAAATATATTAAGGAGGATAAACTAACTCATAGATTTTTTAGATAAACATACAGAGTTTTAAAAGTGTTTTAACCTTACTGGTTGACATAATTTCATGAAATTTAATAACATTAGGTCTTGTCTAGTACCTACTGTGTAGGTCTTCTTTTCTAATATTTGACAAAGCACTGCATTCTGATGTATAATGGATTTCGTCTGCAATTTTCGATTCATTACACAAAACACAAAATCTTTCATTATATGGAATACCAATCCATCTGCCAGTCTCTGCTGGAAGGCGGTGATTTGTGGTGCGAAATTTAAAAAATATAGTTCTGAATTTTTTTGACAATTTTTCTAAATATTTTTCTGGTCCCGAGGTAGTGCTCGTACCTCGGAACATAGTTTTGACTGTTTCTCGAGTAGGTATGAAATAACTGTTTTATTACATAATCTACCAATCGGGCAATAGTTTCTCACGTGACCGGGAAGCATTTGATCACAAGACCAGGAAACAGTTCATCATGTGACCGGGAAACAGTTCGTCACGTGATCGGGTAATAGTCGGTCACGTGATGAACTGTTTCACCCCTGCTCATTTTGCGTACCCTTCTCTGTTGATTAAAGTTGGAAAAGAGAAAAGATATGTAGTATCAATTTATATAGTAGATTAGGTAATAGATATTTCTGTTGTAGGTTTAATTGCATTGTCTTTACAATCTTATCGAAAATTTCCTAATTGCAGCAATGGAGAACAATTTTGGTGTTCTGATCGCATTTTTGAAATAGAAGACTCACCAATAAACATGTCTGTTTCAGATAGCGACGGCGACGGGAGGATAGATGAAGACTGCATGGGCGAAGAAATTAGTAAGCGTTTGTCATACTAGAATTTCAGACTTCTTGTTGGAAAGAGAATTATATTGCTCAATCTTAAAATATTCATCAACTTGTATTGCTCAATCTTAAAATATTCATCAACTTGTCTTCAGTCTGAGGCAGATATTACAATGATATTAGCGATTCAGTTTCTTTCAAAAAACTGTATCTGTTCGTAATTCACTTTGCTATTTATACATGGCGCGAATACAGAATCTGAAGGTTTAATGCAAAAACGAAAAACTCCAACTACACATTGCATTAATCTATTTTCAGCTAGTAGTCTGGTTGGATGAAGAGGAAATTTTATACAGCTGCTATATAATACAGTTAAAATTGACAATAATTGTAATATTTTGTTTAGAAATGTCATGAACGTATGACCCGTATTATATTTGAGAATATGAAAATAAATCATTATCGGATTGATCTATATGTACATATACTTTCTTGGGAAATAAGTACCTTTTAGTGGAAATTTTCAAAGGAAAACCCTTAATGAAGCTTTTCTGGGAAAAAATATTTTCCAAATCATCGAGAAATGATTCCTTCGCAATTTCCGACAATGGGATGTATGATGCTTGTCCAAACAGGGGCCCGTGGGGATCCGGTTATAGTAGGTCCTCAGTACCCCTTGCTTGTCACAAGAGGCGACTAAATGGATCGGTCCTTCGGATGAGATCGTAAAACCCGAGGTCCCGTGTCACAGCAGGTGTGGCACGATCAAGAGTTCTCCCTGAGCAAAGGCCGTATGCGCCGGTGTATTGACCGGGGTCATTTTTCTACTTAGAAATTTGACCCCCTGTTCAATATTCTACGTAGAAAAATGTCCCACGTTTTTGTAGAAATTATGGCCTTGGGGTCATTTTTCTCCCTGTGGATGGTGGAGAATAATGACCCTGTGTCATTTTTTGATGCAAAAAAAAAACAAAAAAAACAACAACTGGTTTTGGTAGGAATATTCTTGTTAGGCAAATACATAGGGGTAAAATCACACAGCCCTATGATATGAAGTGTTCATTTCTAAAAGCTTTAAAGTTTAAATAACAAAATGAAAAGGTTATACTATACCTTACATCAATAATACAAGATGTTTTATCCCTATTTAAAAAGGAAAACAAATAACAAGTCTGTAATGATATTTTATGACTATTAGAGCAAGAATACGCGCAGTCCTAGATTTGCTTTATCACATTTTATAAAATAAGTTTCCACAGTTGTCATTATTTAGAAAATCAAGATCATTGTCTTAGCTGGTGTCAGAAAGAGAAACTTGTATAGATAAAAAATGAATCGTTTCCATAATTGTAATACTCTTTGATTTTACTCTGGGTAAATAATGTGCAAAAATCAAAATAAAGTCTCAAACCTTTTTTCTTCGGAAGTTATAAGAAAGGTTAACGTTTTTGAAGTTTTCAGCGAATTAATTTTTATTGTGTGGTAGCTAAAAATATGGAACCTTTTTATTATTTTAATGAATAAATGTTGTTGAAATAGACCTCAAATTCAAATTATGGTTGCAATGTTTGATGTGTTGCTAGACAAACAAATTACGGGGATAACAAGAATTTTTTTTTAAAAATTTCCTGTTAGGATTAGGTATACCCTATAACTATATGTAATATTAGTATTTTTGAAGAGTGGGCCAGGAATGGCTCTTCTCCTATCTTGTTATTTCCCTTCTGGGCACGTACGTCTTTCCTATACACAAATTAAGCGTTCTTGCTGTGTGATACGAGGTTTAAAAATATAAAACGGTTTTTAGGAAAGGTGAAGATAATGAACAGTGATCAATCTCATAACTCCTACAAGCAATACAAAATAGATAGTTGGGCAAACAAGAACCCTTGGACACACCAGAGGTGGGACCAGGTGCCTAGGAGGAGTAAGCATCCCCTGTCGACCGGTCACACCCGCCGTGAGCCCTATATCATGATCAGGTAAACGGGAGTTGTCCATAGTCAAAATCAGTGTACATGTAGCTCGCTAGCGAAGCAGTAGAAATTCCCTACATACTGTTCGCTACACTTCCTACGCTCAGTTAAGCTTCGTTCCGAAGCTTAGCATGGATCTTCTCTGATTGTTTGGCACCTATTCGGCAAAGGCATCCGCCGTTCACGACGACAACCGCCGTCGTCCCAGGACGAAACCCCGTCCGTACATGGACACAAAGTCCCAGCGATATTCTATCAGAATCAGGCCTCCCACCAAACATCAGCCACTACCCTGTCACGATTTTGTAACGTGCAGCGGTTTGAACACACTCGCCTTTGCTTTTGCGTGATCAAAAAAAAAAAAAGAAAGAAGATTCCGACAGAGGACACAATCTTGGTGGCTCTACTTAGGTCACAGTATATTACCCTTTCCGTCACAGTCCTCTTCATCATTATGACCCCTGGATCGAGGCCTCTGTTGGTGGGCTGTTAGTCCCCGAGGGTCTCTACAGCCCAGTAGCTAAGTACTTCGTTACTAGCTTGAAAATACGGATGTATATTTAATTGCTGTTATAAAATTGAGAAAATTATTTTAAAATTAAGGATTATCTCCATCATGCATAGCTCTTATCCTTAGACGAATTTGACTCCACTTTTTTGGCACGCTGTTTTTGGCTATATTTAGCTCTAAAACTTCATTGTTATTTCGGATTTCAAACATTTTGGTTGAGCATCACTGAAGAGACATTATTTGTCTGGTGCATCAAAATTGCTACCGTATAAGTTTTACATCTACTTCTCCATCACAATCATATCAATTCTATCCCATCTCGTCATAGGTTGGGTTTGCCATCCCTTCAATATAAAGATCAGAGAGGATAATCATGATTAAAGTGACAGAAATGCAGAATGGTTATAATGATCGTGGATTTTATCCAAAGCAGTGGATACTTCACTTCTAAAGGTGATGAGAGTTGGAGTGATATATATTTGTCACCTGATTGATATGACCAAGTGTGAAAAAGTAACTTGGAAAACCTCATAGAATTAATAGGTGCCACTAATAATCCGATGGGAAATCCATAAGATTCCCGATTAGCTTTGCCGAATAGGATTCCATCTATGGTGATGCTAGGGTTCATAACAAACATGTAGTTTTGATACTGTCCTAAGGAATATTTGGAAGTAGTTAAGGTATAGTCTGTCGCGTATTGCTAAATGGGTTATCAGGGAAGGGTCGGAGTTTTCGTGTTTGCTCTGGGTCACTGAAAACTCGTACAAGGCGATTGGTTTACTGGCAACCACCTGAAAATACATAAACGAACTGTACATCTTCTGTGCGTGACTTCCAGTATGACGGATTATAAAGTGATCAGAGAAAATGGTGCCGTCAATTTTACCAGTGATATTGACTTCAGTGTTATCTTGACTAACAACGAAACGGAAAAGATCTCCCTCGGATCTCTAAGGAATTGGTACAGTGACAAAGTTTTTGCCCCACGCTCTAACGGGTAGTAACATCTCATTCAAGTGATCACGCGAAATCCCAGCGATTGCTTTTTTGTTTCCGCTGATGACATTTATGGAATTATCAGAAATGACGTAACTTCCGGTGAGATCACCAACAGAACTAATCTGAAAGGTGTCATATCTATTCATGGTGACTTTAATCCACTGGTTTCTGCGATAAGTTCTGTAAGTAACACTGACATTCTTGTGATTTGGAAATTTAATGACGACATGAGTGTTGTTTTGGTAGCTATAACAGTAAAGACAATAGTAATATGATGAGCATAAGATATGGTGTAATATTCTGACCCTAGGACGTCAGTAGGCAGAGCAAGGTATCCACCATTCGAATTAACTTCTCTGTTAACCCGTACACAACTATGTCCTCATTTGCTGTTGTCTCTATAGCCTTGTGAGACATCTTAGTGTGATCTAACCGGAAGTCAGGGCTGACCGTTAGTTGATGTACCACTCCACGGATAACTACAAACCTTTGGTTGACGTAGGGTTTTAAAGTAGCGGGTGAAGTCACGTGGACATGAACCGTTGTGTTGCTGGCCGTGGTGATGAATATCTCAGGACCAATATCTTGAATCACAGTAGCCTTGTTATCTAGGAAGGCAATGAGGAAGTGTGTCCCTCTGCTATCTAGGGTACCTGAATAAAATCCGACAGGATATATATTGATGGTTGTTTTATCGTACGATATTATCTGATTTCTATTCAATGTCAAGTGAACGTTGCTTGATATCACTTCAGTCGTTTTTCCACCGATTGAAGTAAGGTAATATTTATATATGGTAGATTACACTACGAGTTTAGAATGACGCTTTGTTGTTTTAACAACACACAGAATTACTTCGTTAAACACCACTCTAATTCCAGGCACACGTACTCTGAAGTTGAAATAAAAAATATGTTGGTATTCCTTAATAACAATATTTTCGTAGTCTTCAGGTCTTCCAACAGTCTTCCGGAATTCTGATGGGCACGAATTGTGCTCCTTTGTTAGGTGACCTGTAGTTATATTCTTATAAGAGTTTATTTCAAAGCTTCTATGAGAAGAAAAAATTGCTGTGGTCTTCAACTTCAAATTTAGATATATCGACGACGTTTTATGAAAGGTGAAGATAACGAACAGTGATCAATCTCATAACTCTTATAAACAATACAAATAAATAGCTGTGCAAACACGGACTCCTGAATACACCAGAAGTGGGACCAGGTGCCAAGGAGGAGTAAGCACCCCTTGTCGACCGGTCACATCCACCGTGAGCCCCACATCTCGATCAGGCAACTCTATTAACAATAATTTTTAGCTTATCCATCGTCATCTTCCCAAATCTATATCTTTGTCACAATATTCCATTATCATCTGCATATGGTGTTTATTTCTGATTCGATAAGCAAGAGCTTGTTCTGCGTATATGTTTTTAAATCACGACAGGCTACTGACAAACAAGTTGATGTTACATGGGTTTCAACAGTCTAGTTTGAAGTCAGCATGTCTCAAATTCTATGGTCATTATAATGATCTAGTTTGCCGATAAAATATATTTTTGAGTTAAATGCTGTGTGACTTTTTTTCATACAGATTGTTAAGCTGTTCTTGGTACATTGATTTTGACTATGGATTATTCAATTTACCTGATCAAGGCTCATGGTGCACGTGACTGGTGGACAGGCAGGGGATACTTACTCTTTCTAGACACCTGATCCTATCTCTTGTATATCCCGCGTTCGTGTTTGCCCAAAACTTTGCTTTGTATTCCAGATAGGATTTTTGAGATTGATCTTCACCTTTCACACAATATCTACAATGCATCAGTACCTAGATGAGAGACGTTTGTTCAATATAAAATATTACTAATAACGTTTTTGAGATTTGATTTATCATACTTTGAACTCTACGTTAACTAAGGATGCGTCGTACTACTAGTATCCTACGGTGCACAGGATAACCATAACTTTTCTAGGGATGCCCAAAGATTTTAAAACTTTTCTGTAAAATTCGGTCCAATACAATCAGTGGATATATGATGATGCATAATGAAAAATGTGTATAAAATCATTGTAGAAAAAGACAATAACGTTGGATTGAGGTTCAAAAGATGTAACTGTACAATTTTCTATTGACACTCTACCACTGTAATAGTGCCTGTGCTTCAGAATTTACGTAATATTTCAAATATCAGAAAAACACATCTTACAGTGTGCCAGGGGAAGTAGGATGAGCACCCTTCACGGCGAATTCATGACTGGAATAAATATATCGCATGTATTCACAATTATATTGTTGCAAGATAAGATGACACTATTAGAAGGGTCACCACTATGTAGGAGTGCACTGACTTTGCAGGGATTCGTAGTTCACGTAGTATAAAATGATTCTTTTAAACATAAATCCGTAGTAAGAAGATGTAAAGAATACGGATATCTCCCTTGTTTTTTAATTGCCGCACTATCAAATGAAAGCATTTTGAAACCTGATGTAATCATTTTGTAAGAATAATGCATAGTCATTGGTAGTAAACATGAATTTGCATAACAAGGCTAACACGAAAAGATGTAAAATACCATCATTGCTAAGATAAAGACGCCGACAATATTTCTAATTTGATCTTTCTTTTGAAAAAAACAAACCGTTTTATGTTTTTCAGGCGTTTGTGCCTCCTAGCTAACCACAAGTGAACACATGATGAATATGAACAAAATTGTCATTTATTAATTCAATAAATAACAAAATGTAAACGTATATACACACAGAATCATCAAAATAGTGAAGGCGACAATATTGGCTATTGGGTTCCAAAAGTCAGTATTTCGCAAATTCTATGGTCGTTATAACGATCTAGTTTACCAATACAACCTATGATTGGGTCAAATTCTGTCTGACGTGTTTGATATCGATTGTTAGGCCGTTCTTGGCACACAATTTTGACTACGGATAACTCCATTAACCTGATATAGGTTTCACGACGGGTGTGACCGGTCGACAGGAGATGCTTACTCCTAGTCACCTGATCCCATCTCTGGTGTGTCCAGGGGTCCGTGTTTGCCCAACTCTCTATTTTGTATTGCTTATGCGATTTATAAAATTGATCACTGTTCGTTATCTTCACCTTTTATGGTAAATCACATCAAGGGTAAAACTTGTAAGTACAAAGTGACAAGACTTTTGACTAGATGGAATTTGAGACAGTTACACCTGTAACTTATGGAAGGTCAAGAGTACAAAAGTCATAAAGTAACGGATTTCAATTACATGTAGCATTGACAATAATACACATGTAAAACGTACAGGAAACCAGCTACAATCATGATGTCATTGCCTTAAGCATACTACAAAATAGACTACTACATACTACTACAAATTAGACTACCACATACTTCCCAAAACAAAAGTACATCCATATGGGGGTGATTCTCTATCGTAACATGGCAGACAGACAAATGGTACAAATTCGCACTGGATGGCTTGCTACCGCCCCATCAAACAAACCCAAAAACAATCTAATATACCAATAATGTATATTTACAGGTCTTGTACTAAAACATTGATACAGTATGCATAGTAAACGAGTAGCAAAGTTATCGGTGTGCTATATGCAAAACAACGTGATATCGCAGAGATGAACATGTAGGATTCATAAGCCCCGGTCCGACGACATTGTTGTAGCATAGCACATGATGAAGAATGTACATAAAGTGACGCACTCAGGGAAACATATGACAGACACTAATGTTAAAGTTGGAAGCCCCTGTCTTCCTGCATTATCTCAGACAAAACACGACTGATAACAATAATTAGAGCCACAGACTCTAATTGATGAAGAATCATAACAAGGCAAACCACAAATCACAGTTTAAGTCCGGAATTCGGATATACTTTTGTGAAAAGCGTTGGAGTGCCAACGACCCATATTGTGAATTTGGAGTTCCGAGTAGCCAGCTGCAGCGGCAGTTGTAACTGCACAAATACGAAAAATATGCCCCTAGTAGTTGTAGAATGTAAGTGCCATGCACAATTGTTGTGTAAAAAAATGCCTTGGAATTTGTGAATCGTCCATTAAGGAAAACAACGGAATGGAATTAGGAATGTTCCGGATTTTAAGATATTATGTTAGTGCTGAACCTTGATTCAGGAGAATTCTTGTGAAAGCTGAGTTCGAATGCATATAGGGGGGTGTTCATTTCAAGAAATCGAACCCCATTTTACGCTGTTGCTAAGACGACATGTTTCCTAAAAAAGAAATGCTGAATACCAGAGCAAATTTTAGTAATTTAGAGTACATGTTACTCATTGTGAAAAAACGGTAATGAGTATATGTATATCTGTTACATAACACTTCATGTCCGCTTCAACACCCCACGCTTTATCCGTGAAACTGATACGACTAGCCACAGGAACGTTAACATCGCTTTGCATTCAATACAAAATAAGCATAAGTCTAATTAATTTTTAAGGTAGCTCATTGCACTAAGATTTTATTTAATGGTTCGTTAAAACACGGAGTAATCCATAGTAAAAAACAATGTGCAAAGAATCTCAATTGATATGAATCATCTCAGACAGCACTTTACTGTCAATTAAATTAGGTAAATTAGATTATCATCATTATAACGACCATAAAATTTGCAAAATACTAACGTTAGACGAGACTGCTGAAACCCTTGAAACATCTACTTGTTTGTCAGTAGCCTGTCTCGATTTAAACTGATCATAAGCAGAACAAGCTCTTGCGTATCGAATCAGTTGAGAGAAAATAAAGAAGCTGTAATTATTCCGATTGTTATAAAGTTCACATCTTAGTTTGCCATTAACATCTATGTTCAATAATAGACATAAGAAGGAAGCAGATACGGACGATTCTGGTGTATTTTAATTTGAATACACTACGATCTATGAAATCGACATATAAATGATAATTGTTAATAAATAAAACATCCTCGATATATCTAATTGTCGAGGTGAAGGCCACGGTATGCGATTTTTATTTATCCTTATGTAATAATAATAATAGTGATTGGTTTAATAATGATTGGTTTTATATAGCGCCCTATCCAGCGTATGCTGCTCAAAGCGCTTTACAATAATCAATGTACATCATTACCACGGCAGACCTTATATCAATCTAAAACTTTCTCAGCCTCCTAGGAAGCATACAGTGCAAGCTGCCATTACAAGCACTAGAGTACTAACATTCTAACAATATCTTTCACTGTCTATAGTCAGGTACCCCTTTTACACTTAGGTGGAGTGAGGAAATTCATGTAAAGTAGCAGCTTTGGAATAAATTCTGCCTCGCAAGAATTTAACTTATGAATATACGGGCAATTGCTTCACAGACAAATCTAACATCTCAATAAGACACGCCTTATTGTGATGATCATGTTGACTAATAGTGCTGTTCGTTCCACTGTCTCTTAGTGATGTTAAGTATAATACATCATTATTCAACGGAGATGGTTTCACATATAAATGAACATCAAACTAATCAATTCACATATAAAATCCCAAATTCTGTAAGTGACACCCAATAAAGCAGGTACAAATTGTGGATTGTACGAATTTTAACAGAATAATCAAAAGCAAATGACTGTTATTTCCGAAAATGTCTTTCAACACATTTATAATTGAAATAGGATTAATGTTGTATACCAGGGATCTTCCTTTCTTAATCTAATAACATTCTCCTTTCCTGGACTACTTTGTCCAATACGGTTTGCTGTTGGGTGGAACTAAGATGATTTGTTATTCCATAAAAACCTACGTTTGCCTGGTGAGGATGTGGCGCTTGAGGAGGGTATGGCCGGTCGACCGGGGACGCTTACTCCTCCTAGGCACCTGATCCCACCTCTGGTGTGTCCAGGGGTTCGTGTTTGCCCAACTATTTATTTTGTATTGCTTATGGGAATTATGAGATTGATCACTGTTCGTTATAGTCACCTTTCACGTTAAAAGCAAGATAGAGAAACACTGTTTACGGTATTTATATTCTAGAAATTTTCGTGTTAGCCTTGCTATGAAAATTTATGTCTGCTACTAGTGACTAAGCATATATCATTCTTACAAAATGATTACATCAAGTTTCAAAATGCTCTAATCTATTAATGAGCTAATGTCTTTATGAAAGGAAAATACGCTAAAATCATTATTTCATTATTATGCAATTGCAAATTAAAAGACAGGTTATCAGATTCACCTTTCTTATATCTTGCTACTACGGATTTCTAGCAGGAATAAGATGTAGGAAATTAATCATAAACATTTTGTAGTATATAAACCTCAAATTCTTTCAACAAGTGTGCATTCCAATTGTCCTGGTAGTGTCACACATCTTATCTTATCTAATTGCGTATAAACCCGATAGATCTATTCCAGTCATGAATTTCCTCTGGCGGATGTTCATTCTTCTTCCCCTGGCACACTGTAAGATGAGTCTATTTTCTGATATTTGAAATATTACAGACCATGGGCGTTTACGAGTTTTAGGGCAAAAAAAAAAAAAAAATGAAAATTGTAAAAATGATAGCCGAAAACTGGAAAAACTCTTCAGATCCGATGTAGATGTCATTGGTATTTGCAAACAACTTGTGTAACCCTTTGATTATATATAAAGTTGTTTGACATATATATATATGGGGACATTTACAGGGTTTGAGGCTAAATTTATTTTTTAATGGAAAATTTCATCAGATCCTATATAGATATCATGGACCTTTGAAAATAATTATTTCTAAAGTATGCAATCCTTTAACCGTGAATCATATTATTTGACATTGATGCAGAGACCTTTTCAAATTTTAGGACAAAACGTGAAATTTGTTATTTAAGTATTGTTAAAAAATGGAGAATTTTACAAACACAATATGTACATTTGTAAACATGCATTTTGCTTTAAAGAAAACGTAACCCCTTGTTTATATATCAAGTTGTTTGACATTAAGGCAAGGTGTATATATGAATTACTGAGTTATTTGTAAAAAAAAAAAACATCTTTGCAGGCAGCATTAACATAGATTGCAAATAGCAGTGTCAAGCTCTAGCGTCTTTGAGTAACTTCTACTGTGATCTAACATATTTAATAGTGTAATTAACACAGTACTTCTTGTCAGATGGTGCATTGTCAGCTCAAACGTGAGGTGTTTGCCCTTGATAAAAAGATTGGTTGTCTGATACGATATGAGAGAGAAATGAAATGAGATATGCTATACGCATGTATTCAGAGATTATGGAGAGGGGTCATGATAGGTTATTGCATGTCCATTTTTTTGGCAGTCAAAAATCAACCTTTTGATTACCATAGCAGATTTTTTGACTTGAAAGCGCTAACGCAAATGTAGACTAAATTGCTTGATGAGTAACAACAAATGCAGAATATATAAGTCCGCCCTTTGGGAGTTTTCAAAAATACAATTTAGCTACCAAATTTTCTTTTTGTTTGATTTCAGGTTTCATTTTCTGTAATCAATGTTATTTGGGATATTTGAGTACTGTCATACTCTCAACCATGTTATTCTACACAATATCCATCTCCATATATTCGGATAAAGTCAAATGCGTGTCCTTGATGCTCAAGAATTATATCATTTTTAGTTTCTGACTCGTTTTAATGATCAAACTCGGTGAATCTTTTTCTACATGTTGGATAAAACATCGCCTCTTCTGCAACCAAATCAATATATCGAAATTTACTTATAATTGCCTCGTGGGGATCTGGGTTAGAATTGGTTCTCAGTACCCCTTGCGGGTCGTAAGAGGCGACTAAATTTTGCAGTCTTTCGGATAAGACCGCAAAAACTGAGGCCACGTGTCACAGCAGATGTGGCACGATAACGATCACCCCTTGTTTTAAGGCCGTAAGCGCCGAGCATAGGCCTTGCAGCTCTTCGCCAGCAATGGTGATGTCTACATATGAGTGAAAATTTCCCGAGCGTCTCGCAATCAACCAACAAACTGTTGTGTCATAGTGTACAGTTATTGACTGGGTTCGAGGACAATCCGTTCGAGGGTCAAACAAAACAGCTGTTGTCCGAGGACCCAGTTAATAACTGTTTTGTTATACACCCTCATTTTTAAGGTTGTTTTACTAGGTGCACGATCTGGTTTGTTGACTTACAACGGGACAGTGTGATTGCGTACAATTATCACCGATTCCACTAGTTTAAAAGAAAATATACCTAACATCTTAATTGATAATTATATTTTTCATGCATCTGCTCTGCTTTTCATCAACTAAATTCTGTATTTCATCACCAGTCAAATCAGTGAACCTCGCCATTAGCCTACGTAAACAAATCAGCAGACCCAAGAATCATGTGACTTGCCTATAGCTTTAACACGAATAAAATAAAAATAAGTAAACTTCATCTTATACAATTGATTCTAGAAAATGAACAAATAATTTTTCTATGTTCTTGTTGTCCCTACCTTGAAGAATTAAATGAATTTCATCTTCCGTTGCTGTCGCAAAATGTGCATTCGCCATTTCTTTTTATCCAAACGGCACGAAAAGATAACTCGAGTTAGCGCCATATGACGTCATCGGTCAACAGTCTTTTTTAACAGTCGATTTTAACAGTTCCCGGTCCAACAGTCGCCAGAACAGTCGAAATGTTGGACTTTTTTTGGTAAGGCGTTACATAGGAACTGTTTTATAGGGGTATAACAATCACTTTTATTCTTTGCAGAGTTTTTAATGGCTTCTTGTACTGTTTTAGTCATTTTACCAGTTCGTGTTTCCCCCTTGTATTTGAGCTTATTTATTACAAATAGACATTTATAGGTGGGGGAAAGTGCCGATAGTAAACAAAGGTTGAATGAACGTCTCTTACAGTTCACTCGATTCCGCACAACTTCGTCAATGTTTAAGTTTTACTTCTAGTAACTAATATTTGTAAACAACAGCGATAGAAGTCATGTAAGGCACCATTTCAAGCCCATGGCTTGTAAATAATCTATGACTATCATTTTATTATTCTAGGGACTCTGTCTTCTAATCTTTTGAAAACTTTGCTCCGTGAAAGATTCTTTGTCATTATCCTCTACATTCTATCCATAATGTATGATGCATTTTTATTCTTGATGTTGATAGGACAATGTATTTATCTATTTTACAGTTGTAGAATATAATTCATTAATACAAATAATTTTTAAAAAAATTGGTGCATTGTTTGTAATATATTCGATTCCCAATAGTCAAGCCATTATTTATCAGGGTTTCCTCCATGTTTGCATGTATACTCAAAAAGTAACCGATGTACTTTCTTTAGGAACACTTCTAGTATACTGGTCCCCAAAATATGGCGCTAAAATGTGTGCCGCCGAAGGAGGTTTAGTTTAAATAAATAAATATATATATTTATTATATACTTTCAATTTCATCTCTTCTTTTTTCTTTAAAAGTTTGCGGGCATATATCACACGATATATGCCCGGAAACATTCCGGCCCGCAAACATTACGTCACAATCAAATTTCTACGCCGTTAATTTTCAAATTTTTCGTGTTTTTCATCTTTTACTCAGTTAAACCGATAAAGTTATTGTTAAAAATAAAATTATTGTTAGTTTCTAAATGAAATTGAAAGTATATAATAAAAAGGTTATACACTTTGTATGGGAAATATGACGACCTCGTTTTTTGTCGCGAACGGACCTCGCAAGCTCGTTCCGTCTACGCGCCAAAAAACTCGGTCCTCATACTTTCCCATACAAAGTCTATAACCTATAAATATATATATATATATATACATGTATACATGTATACATACATACATACATACATATATATATATATATATATATATATACGATCGCGTAAGCGATCAGTAAAATCGCTAAATCACAAAAATAAGCCCACATTCTAATTCCTTCTTAAAAATTAAATTTAAAATCTGTTTTTTAAATCAGTTTTTAAAATCTGAAATGAAAAATAATGCAAGAAGACGTACATTTTTTGTTCCAAAATAAATGGAATCTGTTCAGCAAAATGGTCACGTGCGCTTTGTATACGTAATTCTCATGAATATTCGTATGATACGACGTCACTCGCAGGTGTTGATGTAAACAAACTGAACAGCTGATTTGCTATGAAATGCCCCTAAAACTGAAAGATTTTTTTCCATTTGTGTTGATGTAAGAAAGTTGATTCACTAATTAATAGGATTACCTTTATCTATTTTGATAAATTTGGACGGCAAAATCTGTGGCAGCTGTGACAACGGGAAATTTGGATTAAGAAAGGATTCGTCATATTCAAGCGACGGATTTGTATGCAGATGTTCTAACAAAATCTGCAACAAAACTTTTTCCATCGGGACTGGTAGTTGGTTTAAAAAGTACAAATTAACGCTGGAAAAGGTTCTGTTAATAACATATTTCTGGGTAAAACTTTCGTGAGAAACGAACTTGAAATTGCAAGTCAAACTGTTGTTGATTGGTATAATTATTCCAGAGAAGTGTGTACCTGCATTTTAGAGAAGAATTCAGAAAAAAAAATAGGAGAAGTGGGAAAATTTGTTGAAATTGGTGAAAGTAAATTTGGTAAAAGTAAATTTCATAAGGGACGGAAAGTTGACGGTGTCTGGGTTTTTTGGTGGCATTGAAAGGGAGATGAAAAGACGCTTTTTTTTAAAAAATTTTTTTTTTTTTTTACAACAGTGGTAGATAGAACACGAGAAACTCTGCTTGAAATAATAAAAGCCAACATGCAGCCCGGTACAACTATAATCAGCGATTGCTGGAAAGCTTATGTTATTCTTGATAAAGAAGGGTTCGAAAATTCAAAAGTAAATCATTCTGTAAACTTTGTAGATCCCAATACAGGGACACACACACCAATACTATAGAATCTACTTGGCGTGCATTAAAAAAGTCATTACCAGTCAGCGGCACAGTTAACTAAATCTCTGTACGATACTTATTTTAGTCAGAACTGCATCCGAAAAAAATATCTTACAGACTGCCAAGATCAATTCCTTAAATTTCTAGAACTCGTTAAATCTGTATATGACCACTCGATATTCGTACCCAACCTTCATTAAAGCGAAAGGAACTCTTGATTGCCAAACAACGACCGATGAGAGTTCTTCAACATCTCGATCTGATTATTGCAAACAACAGCTTAGATGATTTTATGTTGTAAGGTAGGCAATTTTAAACTACTGTATATTTGGTTTGTTGGGGGCTGCCGCCCCAAAGCCCCCGCTTAGTATACTCAAACGCTGTTGGGCTTTTATTTTTATCGCACGATTTTCATTGCTCGGCATCCGAGGCGAAATTAATGCAAATGGCGGCGTGTTTACATTCCGTTAAGCAACGGCAAGGGAAATAACTGTTCATGCACAGTCGCGTGCTTTTGGGGACCGGTATACTAGACACTTCCCTTTCTTTTTATTGATTACATACATTAGTGAGTTTCCATACATTAAATATATCGCAAGAAGACAAGGAAATGTGGACTGATTTTTATGTCGAAAATTATATTTAGGAATTAACTCAATATTTGTATACATGTATATCACATAAAGATAGGGCCTATGGATGATAATATCTAGAAAATGAACCGTTTATCACTGTTTATTCAGTACTGAACATGGTGATAGGTACATGTTGTTTTGGGAATACATGAAGTATAATATCGTAGCCATGAATGAAATGTACCCATGAAAATTGTATTTTGTAGACATTTAAAATATTTACCACTTTCCATATTACACTATCTTGGATAGTAAATGTAATCAGTGATTAGCTTGGCCAGTCATCAAATTTCACCAAGGTTGTGAGCAACCCAGTCCTGGTCATATATCTAATCGTCGAGAATTTTGCGAAAAAATTAGTAAAATCATCAGGCATACCTAAGATTATCCAGTTCTCGTGTGCACCGTAGGCTGCATGCCGAATCGTATCTTTGGTTAGCACAGAGTTGAGCATATGACGAATCTAGTCGCACAAAAGCTAACGCTATGAGACTATTAGTTATATCTAACGTCTGAGCAATGGGGTCCTGATCCATTGAGGGTGTTAATAAAAACCCCAAGAAGTTCTTTAAAATCGTAGGGTAATCTGCCTTGCATAGATATTACCGAACTGCAATCGGTGGATCAACCATTAAAGTATAATCAAGTAACGTTCATTTTATATCAAATTTAGATATAAATCATATAATTTCGTACGATAAAACGACCATCAATACATATCCCGTCGGATTTTATTCAGGTGCCCTAGATAGCAGAGGGACACACTTCCTCATTGCCTTTCTAGACAACGTGGCAAGTAAGCATCAAGATATTGGTCCTGTGATATTCATCACCACAGCCAGCAACACACCGGTTCATGTTCACGTGACTTCACCTGGTACTTTAAAACCCTACGTCAACCAAAGGTTTGTAGTTATCCGTGGAGTGGTACATCAACTAGCGGTCAGCCCTGACTTCCGGTTAGATCACACTGAGATGTCTCACAAGGCTATAGAGATAACGGCAGATGAGGAAATAGTTGTGTACGGGGTTAACAGAGAAGTTCATTCGGACGATGGATACCTTGCTCTGCCTACTGACGTCCTAGGGTCAGAATATTACACCATATCTTACGCGCCATCATATCATTATTGTGTCTTTGCCGTTATTGCTACAGAAAACAACACTCATGTCGCCATTAAACTTCCAAGTCACAGAAATGTCAGTGTTTCTTACAGACATCACACTTATCACAGAAACCAGTGGATTAATGTCACCATGAATAGATATGATACCTTTCAGATTAGTTCTGTTGGAGATCTCACCGGAAGTCACGTCATTTCTGATTATCCCGTAGGTGTCATCAGCGGGAATAAAAAAACAATTGTTGGCAATACTGGAACTACGCGTGATCACTTGGCTGAGATGTTACTGCCCGTTAGAGCGTGGGGCAAAAACTTTGTCACTGTACCAATTCCTGAAAGAAACGTGGGAGATCTTTTCCGTTTCGTAGCCAGTCAAGACAACACTGAAGTCAATATCACTGGTAAAATTAACGGCACCATTTTCTCTGATCACTTTATAATCCCCCATGCTGGAAGTCACGTACAGAAGATGTACAGTTCGTTTCTGTATTCTCACGTGGTCGCCAGTAAACCAATCGCCTTGTACGAGTTCTCAGTGACGGAGACCAGCCACGAAAACTCCGACCCTTCCCTGATCACTGTTCCACCCATTGAGCAATACGCGAGAGATTATACCTTCACTACTCCCAAATATTCCCTAGGACAGTATCAAAACTATTTCATGTTTGTCACTGACGCCAAACACAAAGGTGGTCTACTACTTGACGGACATCGATTACCCCACAACCAGAAATACGTACACATTCCTGGAATCCATCTTGTGGGAGGGTACATCAATATTACCGTAGGGACTCACACCGTCACCCATACCAACCCTAACATCGCCATAGGGGGAATCCTATTCGGCAGAGCCAGTAAGGAATCTTATGGATTTCCCATCGGATTATTGGTGGCACCTTTGAATTCTGTGAGGCTTTCTACATTACTATTTCACACCTGGTGTTATCAATCAGGTGGAAGAATTAATCACTTCAATGATAATGGCGTTTAGAAGCAAACCAACCACTACACTGCACCAGCAATGTCTTATCATCAAAATTTAACGTTTTAATCATGATTATTATCTCTGATCTTTATAATGAAGGGATATGACGCCTCATCGATGATAAGAGGGGATGGAATCGACAATGATTGTGATGGAGAGGTAGATGAAGAGCACTGCGACGGGAAAGGTAATATACTGTGACATAAGTAGAGCCACCAAGATTTGTCATCTGTCGGAAAAGGTAACGGATTATGATTTCTGGTGTGCATTGTAATTTGAAGCAATTCATGTGGGGTTTCAAAGATTGGTGGTTTTTTTCGAACTCGACAGATAAGGAAATGAAATCTATGTAGAATACAATTATTTCGTGCCTACTCGGGAAACAGTTAAAACTATTGTCCCATGGTAATGACTCGTACCTCGGTACAATAGTTTTGATTGTTTCCCGAGTAGACATGAAAAATCGGGCAATAGTTTCTCACGTGACCGGGAAACAGTTCGTCGCTTGATTGGGTAATTAGTACGTCACGAGATGAACTGTTTCACCCCTGCTCATTTTGTGTACCTTTCTCTGCTGATTAAAGTTGAAAACAGAAAAAATATGTAATGTCAATTTATATACCGTTTTGCGGTTTTCCGTGGGGTTATGATTTTGTCTTATTTTAGCTGTTAGATACATGTAGCTTTGCGCCAAAATTTCACTCGCCAAATATGCACCCAATTGCGACTTCAGAATTTGAAAGAGAGACAACTCTTCCCTCTACGCCAAAATTTATTCCGCTAAAATTATTAGCATACCTTTCAGCCAAATTTTAGACCCGCAGAATAAACCCGCTATACGGTAGTAGATTGATTAAGGTTGTGATTGCAAGGCATCACGTGGTGTATTCATGTAGTATCTAAAAAGAAACTATTTTCGTTTTCGATTCCGGAATACGTGAAGCGCTTAAGCATCAGTAATAATGACAGACGATGGAAACAAAGACTTGTTAGCTATAACCAGACACAGGATAAAGTGAAAATATATTTAGAAATATACAAAGAAAATACAATACAAATGAAAAATCCCTTATGTTTTAATTATCTCCATGACGTCACAATACACAGTTTACATCGGATGAGATATACTTCCCGCGTTTGTAACATACACTTCCAGAGCATGAATATACAGTAATTTTAAACAGAAAGTAATAAAAATATCTCCAAAGCAAAAGTACTATCATTCTATATGGAATAAATTCAATAATAACATCAAAACATTTTTATAGTTTTAATACGAGTTAAAATAAATGCATGTAAGGTGAAGATAACGAATAGTGATCAATTTCATAACTCCTATAAGCAATACAAAATAGATAGTTGGGCAAATACGGACCCCTGGACACACCAGAGGTGGGATCAGGTGCCTAGGAGGAGTAAGCATTCCCTGTCGACCGGTCACACCCGCCGTGAGCCCTATATCTTGATCAGGTAAACGGAGTTATCCGCAGTCAAAAGCAGTGTGCCAAGAACGGCTTAACGATCGTTATGAAACACGTCAGACAGCATTTGACCCAATGCGAGATTGTACTGACGAAGTAGATCGTTATAACGACCATAGAATTTGCGAAATGCTGACTTCAATCGAGACTGTTGAAATCCCGGTACCATCAACTTGTTTGTCAGTAGCTTACCTCGATTTAAAAACTTACTATACACAGAACAAGATCTTGCATATCGAATCAGTTGAGATATATAAACACCATATGCAGGTGATAATGGAATATTGCTACATAAATATGGGAAGTTGACGATGGAGAAGCTGAAATCATTCCGTTTGTCATACAGTTGAGTTGTCAGTTTGCCGTTAATGTAAGATACATATTTATTGAAATTATCACCACAGCATTTATGTAAGGAGGGGTAACAATAGTGATTATAGCGCCATAGTAAACTTGAAAACTAACATTGATACTTTCAGGAAAAATTCCTACTAACATATGTTAAAACATATTAGAAAAAAAATTCATTGGTCATTAATTTCTCAGGGGGTGCAAATAATTCTGATTTGGTGAATAATTGCCTTCTAAAAATTGCGAAATTGCTCATAAGCAGCCCTGCTTCTACTTCATAGGAAAATAAAGGGACATATTAATACAAATTATATATCTTTTAAGGCTTTAACTTAAATTTGATATAAAATTTGTATCACTTACCCCTTTTGTATCATTTTTAAACACCATCTGAAATACCCGTACCATTTATTACGGAAAGTCGACAAGAGGGGTTACTATGACAACCATGGCGTCAAAATTTTCGTGAAAACCATATATGATACTTTCATAATGAGTTACAGATATTATCAACTACAAAATACGTAAAAATCAAAAATCAAAAAAAAAAGAAAAAAGAAAAAGAAAAAAAAAAAGAAAGAAGATTTAAATTCAATAACCCATGCAATCACTACCTTAAGCAATAGATAGTTCTGTTGTAGGTTTAATTGCATTATCTTTATAATCTTATCGAGGATTTCCTCGAATGTAGCAATGGAGAAGAATGTTAATATTCTGATTAACCAATAAACATGTCTGTTTCAGATAACGACGGCGACGGGAGGATAGATGAAGACTGCATGGGCGAAGAAATTAGTAAGCGTTTGTCATACTAGAATTTCAGACTTCTTATTGAAAAGAGAATTATATTGCCCAAGCGAAGAAATTAGTAAGGAAGAGTTTGGCATACTACAATTCAAGACTTCTGTCATACCGATTGTTAGAACGTCCATGACACTCTTATTTTGATTACGGATAACTCCGACTACCTGATCAAAATATGTGCTCACGGCGGGTGTGACCGGTCGACAGGGGATGCTTATTCCTCCTAGACACTTGATCCCACCTCTGGTATATCCAGGGGTCTGTGTTTGTCCAACATTCCATTTTGTGTTGCTTATAGGAATGAGATTGATCACAGTTTGTTATTTTCACCTTTCTTACTGTAAAACCAATTTTATAGACTAATCTAATTGTCTTTAGTCAGATATTACAATTATATCTGCGATTCAGTTTCTTTAAAAAAAAATCTTTATCTATTCTTAATTCACTTCGCTGCTTATACATGACGTAAAGACTCGATCTGCCATTGATTTATTTTCAGCTAGTAGTGTAATTGGATGAAGAGGACATCTTAAACAAGTGAAATATATCAGTGCATTTGATGCAATGAAAAAATGACGATAATTGAATTATGTTTGCGAAGTTCATGAAAGTATGAACTGCATTGTATTTGACAGTGTGAAAATAAATCCTCATCAGACTGGTCTATATCTAGTCTTAAGAAACATGTACCTTTAAGTGGAAATTGTCAGAGGAAAGCCCTCAATGAAAAAAGATGTTTTTGAAAAATATTTTCCGAATCATCGAGGGGTTTAAGTTGCGACAACTGAGTGTGTAATTCCGCGCCCCGGTCCACTGACTTCTAACGAAGTAAAGTGTGGTTCCATTTAACAAATACGGCTTCTGGCGAAGTTAGAGAACATGAACTGTGGTCCAGCTGAACATGTCATTACTGGTTACATGTATCTCAATATAGTTGAAAATGATTACTTGATCACTTACTTATTTCAAATGGTCCGAAAGTCAACGAGCCGCGATTGTTCAACTGGCAATAAAACTCTGTGTTTAGTAAATCAAGAGGGATGAGAGATTACATGATGAATCCAATACGGATTGGGTCTAACTAAGAAAGTTCGTAAGAACATTGCCTTTGTGTGTAAGGCTCGTTATATCAACTGTATTTAAGCAAATATGCTACACAAGAGAAATTTGATATGGATGAAAAGTGGAGGATATGTACAATAATATTTTGAAATTAGATATTTTCAAATTTACTTTATTTAGTCATGAAATGCAGTTTTAGTAGAAAGCAACCTGAAAAAATTAAAACCCCTTCTGGACTCGACCCCGCGATCTACAGTTCAGCACTCGACGTGTGTTACACCGGCGACAATTTGGGATGGGCACCGATTTGGGGTTTCTTATGTAACACCTCAAATAGTCGCCTGTTCCAAATCGCCGGCGCCGATTTGGTCATTGACCCACACCTGGAATTTTCGTCCCCCTTGCTGCAACTATTTGGAAACTTCTTTGTTAATTCCTTTTCCTCTCCTCTTTCTTCTTCTTCTGTGATCCAACTACCAGTATGACCGCAAAAGGTTCTCTGGACCTATGAACAAGACATTTACTTCGGCTTTTACTTGTTCTATTGTATATATTTTCTAAAAAGATTGATTATCATCACAGTATTTGTTGTTGTTTTGGTTGGTAGTGGTGTTGTTACTATTGAGAGAGTCGTATTTGTTGTTGTTTTGGTTGGTAGTGGTGTTGTTACTATTGAAAGAGTCGTATTTGTTGTTGGTTTGGTTGGTAGTGGTGTTGTTACTATTGAGAGAGTTGTATTTGTTGTTGTTTTAGTTGGTAGTGGTGTTGTTATTATTGAAAGAGTCATATTTGTTGTTGTTTTGGTTGGAAGTGGTGTTGTTACTATTGAGAGAGTCGTATTTGTTGTTGTTTTGGTTGGTAGTGGTGTTGTTACTATTGAGAGAGTCGTATTTGTTGTTGTTTTGGTTGGTAGTGGTGTTGTTACTATTGAGAGAGTCGTATTTGTTGTTGTTGTTGTTGTTTTGGTTGGTAGTGATGTTGTTACTATTGAGAGAGTCGTATTTGTTGTAGTTTTGGTTGGTAGTGGTGTTGTTACTATTGAGAGAGTCGTATTTGTTGTTGTTTTGGTTGGTAGTGGTGTTGTTACTATTGAGAGAGTCGTATTTGTTGTAGTTTTGGTTGGTAGTGGTGTTGTTACTATTGAGAGAGTCGTATTTGTTGTTGTTTTGGTTTGTAGTGGTGTTGTTACTATTGAGAGAGTCGTATTTGTTGTAGTTTTGGTTGGTAGTGGTGTTGTTACTATTGAGAGAGTCGTGTTTGTTGTTGTTGTTTTGGTTGGTAGTGGTGTTGTTACTATTGAGAGAGTCGTATTTGTTGTTGTTTTGGTTGGTAGTGGTGTTGCTACTATTGAGAGAGTCGTATTTGTTGTTGTTTTGGTTGGTAGTGGTGTTGTTACTATTGAGAGAGTCGTATTTGTTGTTGTTTTGGTTGGTAGTGGTGTTGTTACTATTGAGAGAGTCGTATTTGTTGTTGTTTTGGTTGGTAGTGGTGTTGTTACTATTGAGAGAGTCGTATTTGTTGTTATTTTGGTTGGTAGTGGTGTTGTTACTATTGAGAGAGTCGTATTTGTTGTTGTTTTGGTTTGGTAGTGGTGTTGTTACTATTGAGAGATAGAGAGGATATGTCCGACTATGAATCATTTTGCCTTTTGTTGTAGGGTCATTCTGCTGATCATGGGGTTAATAGGTTTTGTACACCGCAGATTTGTTAGTGACCCCATATTATATTAAATTACGTCTGTTAGTCGCCGTTTGGACACTCGTAAAAACATTGAGAAACACCCACCCTTCCTCTTTATTTTTCAATATTTTTTGTTTACCTCGTTTCGCGCGCTCTTTATATATATCTATCTCGTTGCGCGCGCTCTCTTTTTCTCTATCTATCTTATCTATCTATCTATCATATTGAAAACTGTTCAAATCGCTATGGATAATGACTAATAAAAAAACCCCTGACTGCTTGTGTTTTTTGTTGTTGTTGATGATGAAGATGACGACGACGACAACGATAAATAATAATGGTGGCAATTGTGGTGGTGGTAGTGGTGGTGTTGTTGATGATACATTGCATTTATCGCATCACACTTCTCACCAGGATGACAGCTCAGTGCGCTCTCACGCATTCACAAACAAACAACAAGACAATAAGTCATTCAAATCTATTGCCAGACAAAATAATTAATCAATGGCTACTGCAAAATTCAAACGTGGTTGGTTCCTTTTAATTTGTGCATAAGATATCACCATGTCTTTATTGCACATGCGCCAGACGGCCGAATTGAAGTTTGACTGGGTGGGATGTAACTTCAAGTTATATGTCACATCAATCTGATTAAGATAAGATCTTTGATTAGTTCCGTTATTGTTATGTCGCTACATAGCGACATAACAATAACATAGCGGATCAAAGATCTTATTCTAATCAGATTGTATGTCACATGCATCATCCTATCAAATGGTTGGTTTCATTTCAATCGTTCGTGATATATTTTTTCATTGCGCATGCGCCAGTTAGCCAACTTGAAATTTGATTTAACGGGATGTAACTTTGGGTTAATTATTACCTCCCTACCATATTTGGTTGATTTCACTCAAGTCGATCTTGAGATATCGTGAACAACATACCCGACCCATCGACTAACCGACTGAGACAAAGGCGAAATTTGTGGTTTTGACGGGCAGATATTGGCCGGGGATATGATTTATTTTAAAAAAAACCAAACCAAACAACAACCAAAAAAAAAACCCCAAAAACAAAAAACAAAACAAAAAACAAACAAGAACTCCCGTTTGGATCAACAGTTTTCAAAGAACGTTACATATTGGTAAAGAACATTCATTGCTCTCTTGGTTGATATGAGTTTGAGAAATTACGTCGGATATTATGCAAATTAATAGGGTTTGTGTGACAACACCCAAGAGAAAAGGCTCGTTCTGGCTATGGTAAAGTATTACCAGACAATATGTCTGGTAATACAAAATGTATTACTTTTTATTACGTTTTTGACTTGACAATTTCTTTTTACCTTTAAAAATGTTCGTCTGCTTAAAACATGAGTAGCTCAAATCATTGTTTTTGTTACTGCTTTTAATGCGAAATTTTTTACCGTACTGTTTAATTGCACTAGCTTTGCGTGAAACTAATCTCTCTCTCTCTCTCTCTCTCTCTCTCTCTCTCTCTGTAAAAAAAGTAAATGCACAAACAAACAAATAAATGAAACCTATGCGCTTAGTCCCATATAACCTACATGCATAATTTCAGCTCAATCGGTTCACAAACATCTGAGTGACAGTCGGAAATAGTTCGCTATGATCACAGCTCTTGGCGCTTTGAGCTCGCGATCAAGATCTTTCATGTTACGGGAAGCACATGCCAGGGACACACGTAACACACAAATCGGTTCATAAACACCTGAGATATTGCAGAGTTGCTGAAAATTGTGCACAGCTCGCGGTGCTTTAAGCTTTCATTGCAGAATTCTCATTTTTGGGAGGCATGCAAAGGCGGATCCAGCGCCGGCGCGCCGGACCCCCCCCCCCCCCCTCTGATTCGTTATTACAAACGCCCACAAAAGAGCAAACTATACGTATGTAGACGTTATATGTTCATTATCTAAATGAAAAAGAACCCACTCTCTTATTGGCACAATTTCGTTAGCTTCCTGCACCCCCATCAGTGCAAAGCTTCAAGGCAACCCCAACCTTCTACTGCCCCCCCCCCCCCCGTTATGAAATTCCTGGATCCGCCAGAGGGTCACTTGTAATCTACATACAAACTTTTAGCCCAATAGGTCGACGAACACCAGAGACATACAGTTCGGCCATCGCGAATCCCATATTAGACCGCGCTCCCCCCGCGGTATGTTAATCCTTCCCGCGCTATCCCTCCGCGGGATTTCATCGCGGGGCAGATTTACAACGCCGCGGTGTGAAGTACCGTTATTTACCTGTTAGGACAAACTAACTGTACGATAGCTATTTTATTCGTCGGCAGAAAATGAGTACGGCTTGCTTATGGACAGCTATCTCGCATTACATACCGGTATATTAAAAAAATCATTTTAGAAAAAATGAAAAATAAAATCAGGGACCTACTAAAACCAGATATACTTAGGATTTAGCATATTTAATACACCTCCAATTTTTTTTTTATTCTAACCCCCCCAACCCCAACCAACCCCCCCCCCCCCCAAAAAAATCAAAAAAAATAAAAATAAAAAAAAACCAACAAAAAAAACCCCCCAGCATTTAATTTGGTTTTTTAATAGTATTTTATGCTACATTTAATGATAAGGATTAGGAGCTGTGTCCTAATAGTTTTTTACAGTGAAAAAATAATACAAATAGATCCACAAATAACCGTATACGAGTGCAAGATTAATATGTTCTGTCTGTATTAATGGCGTTTGTGTAGACTTCGAGAATTGGTTAAAAAAAATTATTAATAACAAAATATTATTTTGTATGTTTTAAGAATTAAAAAAATGTAAATTTTATATTATATTAAAAGAAAGATTTTTGTTTTCTCATTTCAATCGAACATCGTTTATATGTACATGTACACCTGTTGGTCTCTGCTGCACGTGTTCTTAAAACAACACACAGGGGAGAAGACCCTGTGTGTATATGTTCAACGCTTCGAATACAGGATGTCAAAATTGTAATGTATCTACTCCAGGGCATGCAATCTGCTTATCAGCTTACAATTACCTATACCCAACAAATACCAGTAATTAAACTACGGTGTTTGTTTTTAATTCCTTCGTCAAGTGCTGGTTTCTTCGCTTACAACTTAAAAATTCCTTTTATTATGGTACATTTGAATGTCAGTATCATCAAAATTACTCTCTAGTTGCATGTTAAATCAAAATTTAATATACGCTGTAGAGTAAGGCCACACATATACGACAAGGGTGGCGTATACCCCAAAACTGCGTTTTACTTGTTATCTACTTTTTTGTATTATATTACCTCCCTTAAAATATGCATTGCATTTTTTCCCCTCACCCTCTCTCTCTCTCTCTCAGATATTCAAAGCCCCAAAAATGTAATTAAAATTTGAGACTTTGGATCCAATTAATATTTTATTTTAATTAGATTGATGCTTTATTTGTATTGATTACCAAGCGGTGTTTGTGTGGCTAGTCTAGTGTTGTCTTGGCACCAAATCAAGAAAATAGCACGTTTTTGTGCAAAGCGAAGCAAATAACAGGAGTAAATAGCGACGCAAGCTCTTTAAATGTACTCAAAACCTCGGAATTTATTTCCTTCACAACTCTAATTTTAAAGGGAGAGCGCAAGAAAGATGAAGAAAAATACAAATGAAAGAGTTTTATAATATTAACTTACATTTATTCCGTATACACACAAGCACTATTCATAGTAAAGTGTGTGTTTTACTTCTACAGAAGAATTAAGTACATCCGTGTTTTATCATATTGAATAACTTTTACGGAATAAATCTGTACTATGTAAATGTTACTTTATTCCGTATATTCATATCAAGGATGTAGACGAATTTAATATAAAATAAAACTGGTTTTGATCCGCGCAACAAATGCGTGTTTTACTTCTACATGAAATTAAGTACATCCATGTTTAATTGTATTGAATAACTTTAACGGAATAAATCGTTGATATCAGTAAATATTACATTATTCCGTATGTTCATATCAAGCATTTAGGCGAATTTAATACAAAATAAAATTGGCTTTGATCCGCGCAACAAGTGCGTGTTTTACTTCTACGTAAGAATTAAGTACATCCATGTTTTATAGAATTGAAAAACTTTTATCAGTGCTATTATGTAAATATGTTACGTTATTCCGTATCGAGGAATTATGCGGATTTAATACAAAATGAAATTGGCCTTAATTAGCGCATCAAGTCAGGTTTTCGTCCAAGGCAACAGTAGTCACTATTCTCAAGTCTATTCCTTCGTGAGAAGTATTCAACGGATACAAAACATTAATACAGAACCAAAAGTTTAAATAACATTACTGTGAAAAATAGCGACCAGAAATCAGTGGTCAATAATGGGTTTACCCAAAACCCAGCTTTACAAATTACATACATGTACGAATAACATTGCTGTTTTCCCATATGATGTATATATATTTACGGAATAAAGGCAAGTACTTAAGATGGATATAAAATGTAAAAGTAATATAACAAGTGAGGTACATTAAGTATAACATTAAGTATATCAGAAGTAAAAGAGGGCCAAAATCCCTATAAAATGTTTAGGATTGGGATAAACATGCACAGGGATGAAATTGACGTCAACGTCAACAACGTCAAACTGATTTGATTCGCGAAGTGAATAACAGGATAATGCCTTTTAATGGGTAAAAAAACCCACGTGGTGTAAATTTAAATAACAATAACGTTAGTAGGGGTGATGTACGTGTTCTACCTTTAAAAAGGCGCACATGCTCACGTTATTATCATGCCGAGGTTTAGACATTGGGGTGTTCTTTTATTCTTCTTTGTTTTCATGGTATTTCTTTTGATGATATCTATCTGGACTAACTTGTCAGTAAGTACTGATTTTGTAGATATAGTAATAAAATATGTCGGCATTTTTCGTGTATTGAGAGAAAACCTACGATCAAATTGAAATATTAATTAAGAAGTGGACATTTTCATATTCATTATCCACTTATTTATTTGTTTTGTTGTTGTTTTGTACATGTGTCAGTATTATTCTTTCAAATGTCTTTATTGTACCATAGTTTGGCGTGCTTTCTTTTGTTAAAAGTGTGGGTTATCTGTACATAACCCACACTTTTCTTCAAATCCAGCCCACATTCTCGAAAGAAAAAAAAACATCACTGTCCACTGTATGAAGTTCCTCCAGATCAAAATTGCACATATCAAACACGGATAACTCACTCAGACTAAGTTCTCCAAATGCATTATAGATATTCGCACTCAATCTCACTTAAACTTTGATACAAGATGATATCGTCAATTGTCTCGTCCCAAAGACTTTCTGTTTCCATATTCTCCTCAAGTCGAGAAACACGTGTACGTAGAAATATACGGTATCATTTATAAAGAGTTTTATAAAAGTCCCAGTCACGTGATAAGAACGCGTTTGAGAGATAAACTTGTTTAGCGGACAGAGTGAATCAGACTTGTGTTTCTTTTATGGTTTCGCGTCTTACAATTCTTAAAAAAAAATTCTCTCTTACATGTATGTTTCAACATTTAAAAAAAAAAAATTGTATATACATGTAAATGTTTTTCCAGCCAATTTAGTCAAAATATGTATTAGAATGCAGGATATCAAATAGGATTTTCAAAAGAGTAACCACCATCGTCAGTTGAATATATTGCTAAATTCTTAAACAGAAAAATGCACGAATATGTGTTCTTAGAATTTTATATGAATTTTTTAATTTCAATTCTTAAAAGCCATTACCGGTACTAAAAGTCGGAGAATGTGTAAATGTTAAATAAAAATATCAAAACCAACAGTCCAAACATTTATATGCACTTTAAAAACAATAAATAAACATGTACATTTTTCGGTGATAGACAGTCATTATGATAGAAATATATGGTGTACAAAGTGTAATGTAAAGACATAACTATTGACATCATATTGTAAACAGGCGACCCCGCTTCCGAAAGCTATGATAAAATATAATGAATAATAGTAAACTATGGTACAAGTCACTTACCCCATATAATATTGTTGATTATGTTCAGATACCGATGGACGTGGTTATAATGACACTCGATTATTACAAGATCATCTCTCTCTCGATCTCGATCGGTTATACTACACCAATCACGTTTTTCATTTGAAACAAGTTAAATGTCTATAAATCTTATAATCTCTTATGTTTTTCTTTCAGGCATGGGACATACCAAAATCGATTTATCTGCGTATAACATCAACCCATCCGAATAATATAAGTCTGCAAAATTTTCTTTCGTGGATATTTTCTAGAATTAGCGGCGATTGGATTTACGGAAAAATATCGTCATCAAACCTAACGATTGTGACAGCTTATTGGAACATCGGAACCTTTAAAAAAGGGTCAAGTGCTCTATTCACCAAAAATACATATTTCTCCTGGATGAAAAGTTTCCAGTATTTAATGAATCCCCTTGTAGTTTACACAGACAGTAAAGAATTCGTAGATTTGATGAAGAAACTGAGATCTGAAGGAAAATTGAATTACCAAACAGAAATTTTCTATGAGGAAAGGAAGTCGATTTGGTCCTTCGGGCTGGTGGACAGGATACAGAGAGTATATAAACAGCCTGGATATCCAGCATACCATCCCAACACTGTCAATGCATTGTATGCTGCAGCACAGCATACAAAATTTACAGTCGTAGCGGATGCAGCGCGGAAGAATATATACAACACACCGTACTACGCGTGGTTGGACGTGGGATATTTTAGAGATTTAGTCGGAAGCGAACAATTTTTCGAATTAAAAATTCCGAATGATCAAGATCCAGGACGGATATCAGTTAATCTAATGTTTCGTCGACATATGGAAATTAATCCATATGAGATATTTCGACATAACAAGGTGTGGGTAGGCGGTGGGATGTTTATAGGTACAAAAAATATTTTCATCAAATTCGAAGAATTGTATCGTAAAGCATTGTTATATTTCCTAGATCAGCACCTGATGAATTCTGATCAGCAGGTGCTTTTTGCAATGTATTCAAATCGGGGTCGAAAAGCACTTAAACCACAGACTGAACTTCAGTTATATACCCCGAAAGGAAACGGAAATCCATGGTTTTACCTGGGGTATCTGTGCCGGGAAATTGTTAACAGAACAAACGTGATCGAATTTATATGAGCAGGAAAAAGTGAGGGTATATTACGAAATACTTCATATCGCATGTATTAATCATACGTATGATAAATAAAAATATGTTTCAGATTTTTGTCTTGAAAAGTGCTGTCTGGTTTTATATTTTATGATAAATGACTACAAGTATATTTCATAATGGAATGTAATATATACATGTATGAGTGCAGACAAACAGAGCAAGTGAAACCTCTGTACCCCCATGTAAGAGGGGATACAATAAAATAACTTCTGAGTAATCTATCCTTAAAAAAAAGTTAATGAAATATTGGCGGGCGACAATTCAGGAGGGCGACGATTTGAGGTGAAATGTGATCCCAAATCATCACCGGCTACGTAACAGACGTGCTAACCTTCTGAGCTACTCAGCTAGGCGATACATTTCAAATTGACAAATATTGCTGATATGTATTTAGATTTTCATACATGTTTTAAAAGGAAGGCAGCCATTATGACGATGAAGAGTAACTCTTTAAACGAACTTGGCTTTTATTCCATATATCTCTCAACTGATTCGATACGCAAGAGCTTGTTCTGCGTATGGTCAGTTTTTAAATCGAGACAAGCTACTGACAAACAAATTGATGGTAATAGGGTTTCAACATTATCGTTTAAAGTCAGCATTTCGCAAATTCTATGGTTGTTATAACGATCTAGTTTGCCAATACAAACTATCATTGGGTCAAGTGCTGTCTGACGTGTTTCATACCGATTGTTAGACCGTTCGTGGCACACTGATTTTGACTACGGATAAATTCGTTTACCTGATCAAGATATAGGGCTTACGGCGTGTGTGATCGATCGACAGGGGATGGTTACTACTTGTAGGCACCTGATCCCACCTCTGGTGAATCCAGGGTCCATGTTTGCCCAACTATCTATTTTGTATAGTTTATGGGATTTATGAGATTGATCGCTGTTCGTTATCTGCACCTTTCATAGTAATTCTACATAATTTCCATGTTCTCTTTCAAAAGACGAAATTCTTTAAAATTATGCTTCAGTTTTAAACACGTTTGATATACCAGAGAATGGGACGAATACATGCGAGTTACAGTACCTACAATGGATGCCAAACCTCTACAAAAACCCTTACAGAGTCTGGGTACGAGTTCTCCTGGATAAAACCTTTGTCATCTTATACATTGTAATTTCTTACTTACATCATTATGTGGATGGTACGTTGTACTCCGTGACGGTACCGGGCGGTCGTGAGTTCGAGCGCCGCTCGTGCCATGGTCCCGGACGTCAAGCATAAGACGTAAATATAGGTAGTGAGTGCTCTTTTGCCAAACGCTCGTCATATGATAGTGAAAATCAAGGGACTTTTGGATATGACTTTAAAAACGGAGGTCCCGTGCCGCTAATTATAGGTTTAATTTCTTGGTACTTCACCTGCAGCTGATGACGTCTTAATATGAGTGAGAAAATCTCGACGGAACGTATTTTTTAACCAACAAACAGGCACACCACCTTAAAGGAGAAGCTTATTTAAGCTCCGCTGTTGTCTAACTCTTATTATGTTTACATGATAACAAACTGTTCAAATCCAAACGTTCCTTCGAGAATATTTCATTCATATTGAGACTTCAGCTGAAGGGGAAATTTCATAAATCTAGGGTTGGTTATGAAACTCAAGGTCATACTTAAATAGGCCTTGGCACGATAGAGAACCTCGCTGCTATGACCTTGAGTACCAGGTCAAATTTTATGGCACTTCATCCACAGTTGATGAAGTCTCTATTAGTGAAAATTCTTTAATAGGCTGCAGAACAACAATACCAAAACAATAATTAAAAAGGAAACCAAAACAACCCCAAAAAAACCAAAACAACCCCCAAAACACCAAAACAACCCCCAAAAAACCATGACAACCCCCCAAAAACCAAAACAACCCCCCAAAAACCAAAACAACCCCCAAAAAACCAAAACAAAGGAAAAGAAGAAACAACCTGGCACAACATCTGCATGTAAATTTAACATTTGTAACCAAAGTAAAGTTTGAAGTGCTCTCAATGCAAACTGAGGTAAAAGCTGAACAAAGATTAAAGGCAACCACACACCCAACAAACCATTGACATTGAAACGACCACACGCCCAACAAACCTTTAATATTGAAGCAACCACACGCCCAACAAACCATTGACATTGAAACGACCACACGCCCAACAAACCTTTCATATTGAAGCAACCACACGCCCAACAAACCATTGCCATTGAAGCAACCACACGCCCAACAAACCTTTCATATTGAAGCAACCACACGCCCAACAAATCTTTCACATTGAAGCAACCGCACGCCTAACAAACCTTTCATATTGAAGCAACCACACGCCCAACAAATCTTTCATATTGAAGCAATCACACGTCTAACAAACCTTTCATATTGAAGCAACCACACGCCCAACAAATATTTCATATTGAAGCAACCACACGCCTAACAAACCTTTCATATTGAAGCAACCACACGCCCAGCAAACCTTTCACATTGAAGCAACCACACGCCTAACAGACCTTTCATATTAAAGCCACCACACGCCCAACAAACTTTTCACATTGAAGCAACCACACGCCTAACAAACCTTTCATATTGAAGCAACCACACGCCCAACAAACTTTTCATATTGAAGCAGCCACACACCCAACAAACCATTGACATTGAAGCAACCACACGCCCAACAAACCTTTCACACGGAAGCAACCACATGTCCAATAGACCTTTCACATTCAAAAGAGACTAATTGTCATGAACAATCTCAGAATTTGCTGATATTTAACATTGCATTTAAAAAAAACCTGTTATCGATAGAAATATATTGAAAAAATTATAATAAACGAAGAAAAGGACAATGTTTTGGAAATATGACTAGTAAATCACTTAGACATGAAAACGACTTTTAGAGTTACATTTCTTTGCCTTTAGAAGCTACTTTATTTCAGCAGGTATTTTATGCGAAAGAGAAAAATGTGTGTACTCAAATTATAAGATATTAAATAATTTTACGACTCCAATATAATGTTGGCAACGGGTGAGAGGAACGATATTGAAATAATTGACCTGCTTCATATGACGACAAATAACCTACACGTAAAACAAATAATGAAAAGGAGGGTTCTGTAGTGGGACATATTTTACAAGCATACTATCATTCAATCAATCATATCGATAAGTTTACTGTCTATGTTACTGGTCCTGGTTTCTCCATATTTGTGATGGTTACTACGACACGGGCTCTATAGACAAGGCCTGTCGCCTGAAGGAAGAACCAAACATGACCCATTGTCCTGTGCGCTCTATCAACCTATAATCACACCTTTCTGCAGTGCAGTCAATAGATGATCTATTCCGAGGCTGTTTTCATGCTTCGACTTGCGATTAATTGCCAAAATTTTCCTCGGTAATTGGAACTAATTGTATGATGCAAAAATGTGGTTTACTTGTGAACAACTAAACAACGGGGATATCTTTTGCAGCGGAATTAATTAAACAGGTTCACAGGTTAGAGATATAATATTATTTTCATGATCATGTATTATTCTATATTCGTTTCTATTATCAGTTATTTTGTAATTTATAATAAATGAATTTTCTAATTAGATATGTAACTGTTCCAGTTTCTTTTTAAAGGGCATCATAATTTTGAATAGAAGAACTATACACAATAGGAAAAATATTGCGTCTAAAGGATACTGAAAATAGCATTACAGAATTTATCCAAATTCATCTAAATCCTTTTCATGAAGATGATATATTTCTCTGACTTTTATATAATTTCAAATGAAAGGCAGGTCAAAAGGACAAGAGAAATCGTTGCTTGCCGAAATGAAAATTTCTTTTATAGATTTCTGCAAGTAAAACATACATGTAGATTCAAATTTACAGTGAGGAAGATACTGACCTTTATCGAGGGGTGCAGTTAAATTTACAGTGAGGAAGATATTGACCTTTATCGAGGGGTGCAGTTGAATTTACAGTGAGGAAGATATTGACCTTTATTGAGGGGTGCAGTTAAATTTACAGTGAGGAAGATATTGACCTTTATCGAGGGGTGCAGTTGAATTTACAGTGAGGAAGATATTGACCTTTATTGAGGGGTGCAGTTAAATTTACAGTGAGGAAGATATTGACCTTTATCGAGGGGTGCAGTTGAATTTACAGTGAGGAAGATATTGACCTTTATCGAGGGGTACAGTTAAATTTACAGTGAGGAAGATATTGACCTTTATCGAGGGGTGCAGTTGAATTTACAGTGAGGAAGATACTGACCTTTATCGAGGGGTGCAGTTAAATTTACAGTGAGGAAGATATTGACCTTTATCGAGGGGTGCAGTTAAATTTACAGTGAGGAAGATATTGACCTTTATCGAGGGGTGCAGTTAAATTTACAGTGAGGAAGATATTGACCTTTATCGAGGGGTGCAGTTAAATTTACAGTGAGGAAGATATTGACCTTTATCGAGGTGTGTAATCACTTTTTAAAGTAACCGAATAATATAGGGTTATTGAACTTATATCGGTGAATATTGGCACGAGTTGGCTGTGAAAATGCACGAGCTTGCGAGTGCATTTTGACAGCCAACGAGTGCCAATATTCACCTATATAAGTTCAATAACCCTTTTATTATATAGCTAAAGTATTTGGTTGTTAAGTTATATCCATTTTCACTCAAACTACTCCAAAATAGACGAGAATTCATCAATATTGCCAGTGTGCAATAACAGCATGCATTTCTTAACTGTTCAATATTTAACCCGTCATTAATACATGAAGCAAACTGATTTTGTAAATGGGGACATCATAATTTATGTACAGTAAAACATAATGCTTAAGTAAATATCAAATACCGGCTCTGTCAAATTCGGAGGACCGTCGTCTGCCATTTTTGCTTGTTTACGTCGTTACGGTAACGTCAATAAATTCTCAGGATATTGAACGCTAACATTCTCTAGATTTTACGCAGATTTTATATTAGACTATTTATTAGCTATATAATAATATAAATTACAATGCCAAATCCTTCAAATGATTTCAATTGCAGTTACATGGTTTTCACAGATATAACTGATATTTTCTTATGAGTAGAAGGGTCCGGGCGGATCGAGAAAATTTATTTTCAAAGGGTGGTTGCTACCTTTCCGCCACATAAAGGAGACTATAAAACCCTAAAATCGCAACAAAATGACTTTTTATATTGAAGGTTGTTCCGCTAACGTGGGGGGATGGGTGCAACCACAGTACTCTCTCTAGATCCGCCACAGAGTTACATTGAAACAATGCATCATTCCGACCGTATCATTGTCTATTTTCCGGATCAGCATTAGGATCCACCTGTGCTTTGCAGTTGAATTTTTGGCGGTGCCATTAATTAAAGTACATGTATGCCCTCTATTCATGGGTGCATTCTTGTAATTTTACACTATTTTCTATCTAGAGCTCTTATTTGAACGGGGTGATGAAACGTTATTCATTTCTCAGGTTTGGTTTTATACTGTTTAGCGTCCCTCTCAAGAAAGTTTACTTGTACAGAGACGTCATCAATGTCGGCGAAGGGCTGCTAGATTTAGGCCTAAGCTCGGTGCTTACGACCTTGGAACAGGGAGGGATCTTTAAAATATCGTGCCACACCTCGATTTTTGCGGTCTCATCCGAAGGACCATCCCATTTAGTTGCCTCTTACGACAAGTAGGGGTACTGAGGACCTATTCTAACCCAGATCCACACAGGTCTGTACATGAACCATGACGATACGGGTCGGTTTACGAGTTCATATGGTTTCACAAGGCACTTCAAATCTACTGTTTGAAACTAGTACGGATTTCAACTTGTGAAATACATTCTAATGATCTGAACGCGGTAGCTCAATTGGTAGAGCGCTCGCTTCTTGTCCGGGTAATCGGAAATTGAAACCCAACCGCGCGGGACTTGCGGCGTTAAGGTAGCTCACTACACTAAAACTTATACTCTGTATGAGACCACGTCATAAGATGGCGATTTAAATGTTTTGTGAAATTATATGTATCGATCGATTTGTTTGCCTATCATCGTAGCTCAGTGGTTAAAGCATTTGGGCTGATGAACCGCAGATCTCGAGTTCAAATTCCCCAGTCTTTTGTTCATATGTAATGAAATAATTTTTATGAAAATCATGTTTTTATCCAAATTTGTATATTTTTTTGCCTTTTTGGCATATATACTTCTTGTATATCATCATATCTCTTGGGTATAATTAAATCAATTCGTACTGATTTGAGAAACTATTTCTGGGTGTAGTGAGCCACCTTAACAAAGTTCCTATGTCTCGGCATTGGAAGAGAAAGTCGGGCATCTTTGGACGAAACTTTTAAAAAATTAGGTCTATGCTTTGGTGCATCAAATTATCCCTTACTGGTCAATTGCCCTGAACGTTTACCATGAGTGTGACTTTTGTGTAACTGTACGTATGAATTTCAAACATATCAAACAAAAACAGGAAAAAAAATCAAAGTTGCTTTCATTACGTAAAACCTAACATAACATCGAGAAACCCTCTTCCACTCCTGTTCTTATCTGTGAAATAGTCGTGTATATATTGGGGTCACTTGAAACTTTAGTTTGTGCATTATAACCCTTTTGGTCAAATAACAACCTGCACGTTATATCGAAAGGGGTTTTCTACAAGTGGGTGCTTGTTTACCTCTTAAAATCTATTACGATATGTAGACAGGAACTACAGTGTACGTGTATAATATTGAATCAGCAAGGTCAAATTATACCTAAAAAGGTCAAAGAAATTTATCAGAACAAGCATGTTTCATTTTTCTTTGAAAAATACAAAGAAACATTTATTTCTCTGTTGCTTGCTCCATACTGGGCTACATGAATTCGGAGTACCGCCAATAAAGTTCTAACGCCTGTCGACATTATGTTAAAATCATGATGATAGTGTATGTGTACTTTCAGTCGTACCTTTGTTATGTTACTAACCTTGCAAGACAACACCAAGTGTAAAACAATGCATATTCCAAAAATTATACAACTACAGAATACCTCGCTCCCAAATGCTAATGCATATTTGATTGATTGACTTTATAATTGATTAGTACTCCGATCATTTTTTGGCTATCAATCAAACTAAGCGTTGTCTCATCCACTGTGACTGAAGCTATACTTGCAGAGTTGGAGATTTGACATTTGTACATTGTCTGACGAACGTCTGACAATCCAGATGATCATTACTTAGCGCCCAAGGTGTAACCTTGCTTTGACTTAGTAGATTCTACTTTGTTATTTCCATGTAGTGTAAATTATAAATTAATCTTATTGTCTATGTGCAATAAGTAATTTATCTAAAATAAGCGTGCATGATAGAAATATTTTGTTCACTAATATTGATAAAGAAAAAGAGAAGATAACGAACAGCGATCAATCACATACACCCTATGAAGAATCCAGAATTTAGAGTAGGGTAAACGCGGAGTCCTTTGCAATCGGGTGCTTAGGAGTATGTATCCCCTTTTGACCGATCACGCCCGTCATGAACCCTATATTGTGATCAGGCAACCGTCAACGGTGTAAATCATAGTCAAAGTTGCATGTACAGAACATCCTAACAATTGTTATGAAAGACGTCAGACAACATTCGATCTAGCGACGAGTTGTATTTGAAAATAAAGAATAGAATTTGCGTAATGCTGACTTTAAACGAGACCGTTAAACCCTCTGTATCATCAACTTGTTTGTGAGTGGCCTACCTAGATTTAAAAATTGATTATATGCAGAACATGATCTCGCGTATCTAATCAGTTGAGTGGAGAAGATTAAGTCATAAAGTTGAGTTCCTATCTATGTAAATGGGTTGAGAAGTTTGAACAACTGCGGCGTATATCAACAAAACTTCATGCTGTTGGCGTTCATCATAGTTTTTTAAGACGATGTATTGCTATGACAAACGTTTGTGGACATTCGTGTCACAATAGATTTAAATGAAATGAAATCAATGATGATGCAGGAATTCTATATGGCGTACAAAGAGCGCGTACGGCAACTATTTCCAGAAACCCTTGTTTTCAAGTTGTTACAATGCCAACATAAAATAACGATATAATAGAAATTAAATCAAACAACGAATTGTCGTATTTAACAAGAATACTTCCAAAATATGTATCAAAATGAGTTTAAGATTATAGTGGAGCAATATGTGTATCAAAATGTAAATCACTAGTTTGTCCAAGAGGACAATCAAATCTCTCCGTGAAGTATCTCATTTACCCTCCCTTTAAATAGAATATATTACAGACATTACTAGATCCGACTAATTATAGAATACATATTACCAGACCTTCAATAGTTGCCTACTTTCACCGCATTGTTTTATATATTTGTTTGTTACAAAGGTATTCTTTCTCGATGTGAAAATGCGTATGTTTATGATAAATACGAGGGCGTGGGACGACAACATGGTCCATGTGACGACAATATTGCGGGGAGGTTTCTATCCCAGCCCTTATCGTTGATGTCATTACATCACATAAAGGCATTGTCTCTTTTTACCAAAAAAATGTCGATTGCATACTGATTGGGGATCTTGGCATTAAATAATCGATTTGTTCTTTCTAACCTATTGACATTCATTGTGTACCAGGTAGGATAGCTGTGGCTCCGTGAAATCACCTTACTAAATAGACACCTTAGTTTTAGCTGTCATGATACATTAAATTTCTTTAACCATACGAACTTTCGGTGAACTCTTGTCCAAGTCTTTGTCTATAATACCTTTTTCTGCGAATTAATACATATAAATATGTCTCTCCAGATTTGATCATTCCGATCATACCTCTTTCCAGGAATTAAATCCATACTGGATAAATTGAGTTTTTCTGGGAAATCTTTTCCATATCTTGTAGTTTTTGACTTATAGAAGGGTATATTAGTACACATTGAGAATAGTACACACAACATAGTTTTTTACTTGTAGGTAGGTACAGAGCATAGACGGATGTTTGTTTAACGACTGAATGAATAGGGCACTAATAATGGATGTCTGTAGGAAGTCTTTATATCTGCCCGATTAAACCTGGACCCTGCCCTTACCTTGACGCCTACATTGACCAATAGAAAACGCTGTAACACGTTCCGTTCTAAATCCTTGAATTAAGACATTCAGATTCAAAAGTACCTTCTTCTTAAAGTGTTAAGTGATGTGATATCAAAGAGGATGTGTTCTGTTAATCGGTTCAGTTGATTTTTGTTGGAATTGTTTATTTGCGTTGCACCGGAAGGTGGAAGGTCAACAACTCTCGTCGGATTGTTACAGCGTGAGTTGTTTGGTATACACTGTGAATGTTTGGTATACACTGTGAATTGTTTGGTATACACTGTGAATGTTTGGTACACACTTTGGATTGTTTTCTTACATCGTGGATTTCAAACTGCTCAATCTTTCCAAAAACTGGTATAGATGAGATTTTTTTATTTACTTTGATGTTGTTATACCAATCAATTATAATGGATTTCTCTAATATACAATCATATTCATTATATAAATCTGTTCCCTTTTGAGCTTTGCTTTCTTAAAATCAATAGCGATAAAGGGATAGAAAGAAAGAGGGAGATGGAGAAAAAGATAGATAGATGGACAGAAAGATAGAGGGAGAGATAGAGAAAATTGGAAGAGATTGAGAGAAAAATTCAGGGCGAGATGAATACAGGAGGTCACTAGAATTTGATATCGGTCTCACAACGTGTACATGTTTGATCATCCATCTCTTAGGATAGAAAAGTAAAGAGTTAGATGGGGACTGTCGATTCTCTGTATGCCCCCTCGCCTTTAGACCCCCACGGAACAGTTAAATAGAAGATGTATCCGAATTTCATCCGGATGTAGGGTTATACTATCGATATCATCATGTTATTGGCGGAAGAATCTCTGGTATTTATGACATTTATATTGTTCCTCCAATGGATGTATAGTGTTCAGATCCGGTCACTCACTCCTTCTAGTACAGTGAAGTGCGAAACTGACATAGCTCCTCCACTTTCGCAACTTTGCTCTTTCGCAACTTCGTACTTTCGTCTTCGCAACTTCATACTTTCGCTGATTCGTCCTTCGCGTTCTCGTCTGAGGAACTTTTGATATACACATGTCAGAGATAACTTGATTGATTACACTAATACCGAAATAAGATAACTGCTATATATATAAACAGTTTTGAAATAAAGCACAATTTTTGCAGGAAGAAAATGCGTTCATGTTCATATAAATCAAGTTGATGTCTTGGCGATATGTATGTGTACATGTTTATATACGGTAATGAACTAACCCTGTAAACACGACAGCTTTATTGTTATCAAGTGAATTTCAGCAAGAAAATAATGTAGCAAGAAATTGAGATTTGCATATCCGTGTGTGGATACACTTAAAAGTATTTACAATCTTTTAAGGGCTGGAAATAAGATAAACGCCATTTTTATGGTTTCACGCTTGTTTACCAACAACTTCTGATTGTGAAAAGGCAAAGATGGAGAAATTCGCTCCTTCGCCTTCACGTTTCTTTCCATCGCCCTCGTAATTGAGCACTTTTAACTTTGTCATCCTCGTGCTTTCACATCTTCACTCTAAACATGAAGGTGCGAGCGGCCTCACCGTAACGTCATACATGTACTAATGGGAAGAATCGTTTCTGTAGTAAATGTGGGTATGTGTATCGGTATTGTGTGTAGATGAATCTTTGTAATATTAGTAGATATCGGTATTGTGTGTAGATGAATCTTTGTGATATTAGTAGATATCGGTATTGTGTGTAGATAAATCTTTGTGATATTAGTAGATATCGGTATTGTGTGTAGATGAATCTTTGTGATATTAGTAGATATCGGTATTGTGTGTAGATGAATCTTTGTGATATTAGTAGATATCGGTATTGTGTGTAGATGAATCTTTGTAATATTAGTAGATATCGGTATTGTGTGTAGATGAATCTTTGTAATATTAGTAGATATCGGTATTGTGTGTAGATGAATTTTTGTGATATTAGTAGATATCGGTATTGTATATAGATGAATCTTTGTGATAAAGAACCAAACTAACACTTTTGAACAGTAATTCTAAATCCTTAGTTACTTGATTTGTCGTCGAAACACAGCATTGACCCCTGAGTCAAATAAGATATAAACTTTACTTTTTTCTTAAATGTTCTACACACATGATAATAACAATGTTGAAGTGTGTTGGCAATTGCATTATGGTCATTAATTATGACTATATATAGCATTTAATAAAACCACAATCACTGGCACATAATCAGGCTTGATAATTAAGGTATTTTTCTTAGGTCTGTTTTGCATTAGAAATCCATTTACATAAAACGTAATTGGAGATGAAATATTGCACAGAATTTATACAACTTCGTGTTTGTTAACATCTAAAAAACAACGAAACTTTCTGTTAAATCATAAAGTACAGGAATATGGGATTCTAAATTTTAGCTTGTTTATTTGAAAACTGCTGACAGAGTTGGGTTTCCTTGCTACAAAGGTAACTTCCGTCAGTTCCCCTCCATGCTTGATTTCATTCCTGATGACATAGAATGGAATTTTAATCACAGTGATATAGCATATGTTGCTTCAATCGACAGTTTGTAATTTCCGTCTGTGTTTTCTACTTGCAGGCTACGTTTAGAAGGATAGCTGCTAATTTATTTCACTTCATAATCAAAGACAATGTATCTGTTGCCGCTCTGTTTGTTCTTATTGGAGGGGATTATTTATACAAATGGTGAGTACAATACCCACGCTACTGTTTGTTTTCCTAGTAAGACTTTTTAAAATATAGATCCAGATAAGATATAAACCCTGGAAGAAGCCATTAATGACACACCTGTAGTTATAGCGAGGTGATCACTATTTGATTGGTCATATCCACTGATTTGCTTTCTCATTATTACGTTTGATATTTTGTTACACAGTAATATGAATATCCCAGTCTTTTTATTGTGTATGTCGTATTTAGGCTATCCAAATTTCCAAGTGACCCGTGATAAGATGAAATAGATCTGAGACCAGGAGCCATTTCTCTCTAAAAGCTCTTAAGATCTTGGTTCAAAAAAACCACTTTCTAATTGGTCAAAAAATGTTTACATTTATGTTGAAACTTTTCGAAAATAAGGACGTATACATCTATTGTCATTTCTGTAAATTTGCCATAAATCTGCATTTTAAGAAAGAAAAACATTTATATAAATGGCTAAAAGTATTTTTGGTTCCAAGTCAAATTGGGTCCCATATGGAGAAATATAAATTTACCAGGATTTGGCTCAAAATAGTACTGACAGTTTTATTTCATAGTGATGAACTTTTCCTTTCCGTAAATCCAGTATGACATTTACAAATGTCAATCTCGGCATGAACCACCTCAAACATCTTTTTTAAGGATGGATAAGACACTATAGAGAAAACAATTATGGATGAAAAGTGGAGAATAAAATTTCTAAATTGAAAGCTTTAAATAAAATCTATTTGAATTGCTGAAAAAAGAGAATTAGTAGAAAGTCACTTGGAGAAAAAATAAAATTCCTACAAGACTGGAACTCAAAATCACCAAATCTGCAGTCTCCCAAATTAACTCACTAAGCTAGCTGTCAATGAAATAAAATTTAAAAGAACAAGGGATATATTACCCATATCTATTCTCTCGTTTCTTTAAGGAAGTCCGCCATTATGACGATGTGTAATCGTTTCGTAATTTCACGTTTTGACGAAACATAGATGAGATCTCACTATTAAACTTCATATACTTAAACTTCATATACAATTTATATATATATATATATATATATATATATATATATATATATATATATATATATGCACACACACAGTGTATATACGGGTGACAAATAATAATGTAGTTTTTATGGAATTTTACCAAAAATTATCAAAGCTATCCATAATCAATATGAATTCTTATTTTAAAATCAGTGACTCTTTTCATTTTGTTAATGTGTTTTATCCGTGCTAGACATAACTCAAGCTGTAAAACAGGACTCAGAACATTGATCAGTTGCTGTGTGAATCACGAAACAATGTCCCAGACGAGGAAATGTTTTGTTTAACATCTCAAAGAACATTTATGAATATATCTCTCTTAGAATTCCATGCTAAAAACCAAGTCACCTCCACATTCAATCTCAGAGCAGACATTTTCTAATGTCAATTTTTTTTCTTTGCAGCCCAGGTCGCAAGATTTAGAGATAGAAGATTTATGTTTAGGAATAGACCCCCATTCCCAAGATTTCCTCCACCCCCACCCCTACCGAGAGGTTTTCGAAGATTCCCCTTTCCCCCTGGCTCTGGTACATTAGGGAATGTAATCAACCAGCGCCCACCATTTTGGAATAATGACAGAAACGATATGGCCATCCCTGGACGCCGAACTTCAGATAGAATAAACAGTAATACTAATAACAGACCAAGAAGTCCCACCAATAATAGGCCATCTGAGAATTTCGTCAGACCTCCATTTGGTGCGTTCCAACAAGCACCAGATTCCAACTCTCGAAGCAATCGTTTCCCAAACACGTTTGCACAACAAAATCGAAATAGATTTCTCAGACCTGCTACCTCGTCAGCAAACAGAAACGATGTAAATGCATTGCGAAACGAGTTCTCCACATTTCAGCAAATGCGAAATATTCCCCAGTTTCCTGTAGATCTATTTGCTCGCAGAAATTCGCAGCGCCGTGTGCCTGGATCACCGCAGTTTGACCCCAACTTATCACCATTTACACAAGCCGTGCCAAACCCCCCTCTTACTGGTTCAACAGATAACTCTGCATCACTCCAGCAACAGCAGCAACAACAACAACAACAACAGCAGCAACAACAACAGCAGCAGCAACAACAGCAGCAACAACAGCAGCAGCAGCAACAGTTTTCAGATTTACAGCGTCAACGAATGCAATTACAGCAGTCTCTTATGAGAAGACAACAAGCATTAAATATGGCACTGCAAGGGCAGCAACAACAGCAACAACAACAATCAGAACAAATGGCGGGATTTTTGCCACAAGTGCAACAGAGTGCAACACAACAAGCAACGCAACCGATCGATCCACTTCGGGCACATCCAGGTTCTAACTCATGGCAACTTCCAGACAACTCTCTGCCAATGTCGTCCGCAAACATCATACGTGCACTTCCGCCAGCTCCAGGATTGACCGATTCAAATTCCGAGCCTGCTTCATCATTACCGCAGACGATTCAGCCCAACAGTGTTAGCTCATCAGGCTCCGAACATAGTTTTGATGGACATCTTACAAATCAACAAGCTTTAGACAGATTTGGCACTTCAACAGCGGGAGAAACTGGTACTTTAGCTAATGGAGAATCTATACCACCTGGCGCCGAAATAAGTCACACGCTTATCACAATAAAAGACGAAAATGGAAACGTTATCGCAGAAAAATTGTTCGAAGAAGGCGCAAACGACGCAATAATTGAAAAATATATATCTGAAGTGTCTTCTAATTACACAAACACTGTGCAGCAGGGTGGCGGGGCGTCACCTGCCGCCGCTCCGTCTGGGAACACGGGTATCCCATCACAGTCTGCTATTCCCTCGGCAGTTGGACAAGGACAGACAGGCACTATGACCGGAACGTCCTCTTCTTCCGGTTAGTAATGCAACGAGATGAACATATTGTTAACCATGTTATTGTAGTCTGTGATGACTCCGCTTTTTGCTTCTTTATTGTATATTTACGTTGCTTGCTGCATGGTACTTGTGAAATATACATTCCTATATCTGTAGTTATTGAATTGCTTTATCCTCTGATTCGTTTAACTTCTGTGACGTAATTCATTCAGTAAATCTGGAAAGTTGTAGATATTTTAAATTATTTTTCCTAGTCTACTCAATTATTTTTTTTCACATATGATCTTTTAAAAAAAATATATCTTACATGCTTCCAAAAAGTAAATCTACAGACACACATTAATTTCCTGAGTTACAGTAATTAAGTTGAATTTTCAAGTATGAGTGTTTCTAATTTATGAAAATCAGAGATTTCAAAGAAACATTCCTGTTTAAACACGATTTCGTGTTAAGAAACACATCTTTCACAACCAATGTTTGTATTGTGGAGAGGAATGTAGTACAGATGCTTTTTAACGAGTACATGGCAATTAACCTGCCTGATTTGAAAATGTACTATTTGCAAATTTGCTATAATTTTTTATCTAAAAAACACTGATAATTCAATAAAACGGATTTTGCATGAATGTTAAATACAGTTATTATAAGTGTAAGGAAATATTGCTGCAAAATACTTTTACAACGAAGTGCTAAGGACAATGAATTTTGATTTGTTACAAACGGAATTCGTTATATCCAATAAGTTATTATGTTTTAAAGCTACAGGGGATGAAAATAGCTTCACTGTAAGCGTGAATTCATTGTAAGCATGTTCGCTGTAATCGTGTTTCACTATATAGTCGTGTTTGTCTCGTTTTCTTGGTTGTCACTGTTTTCTAGTTGGTAGGAGATACGTAGGTTTCATGCTGAACAAAATCTGTATTCTTCTTTTCGTTGCTTTTTAGATATGTATATGCTTTAGATTTGACTAGAATGTTGGTTGAATAATTCTTAACTATTTCTTTGGTTTGGACTTACAATTTACTATGCATGATTTGTTATGATACTTTTGTAGTTTGTAGATTGTCCAAAGCATTGTTGTTGACGTGTTATGTAGTGCTTTTATTTGATGTTCATTCATTTGTATTTCCCCCCTCTTTTCTCAATGCTATTACAAGGGGAAAAACACAGAAACACGTGCACTGTAACCTAATTTACATCGTTACAACTGTTGTTGTTTTTTTTAAATCCAAACATCGCTGGAATGCTTAACATCTTATAAAACAATAAAATTGAAAGATGTCGTCATATGTACAAGAGACACTAATTATTAATCAATTATCAGATTGTTTTGAGATGAGTTGGCGTACAGTGGATTTAATTCATTGAATATTCGCTTGATTTCGTGCGATAATTGAAAATGACAAACATACCGGGCTGTCGATTTCTTCCAAGTATTTTCACGAGTTAAATATGTATTGATGGCATTAGTTACAGGTATACATTATCGTAAATGCATGTATTTCATATGCATAATCATAGATCATTTATGGAAATGCAATGCTGTATAACGTCTAATATCAAACAAACTATCAAGACAATTAATCCAAAGAACAAAATATATGTATCTCTGCCGTATTTCCTGGTATTCTGAAGGCATTTTGATGTCTCTGGTAGGGTTTATACCGACGTTTTTTGTCCAAATGATTTACAGGCGGTTGCTAATATTCATGATTGATGCTCAGTGCATGTCAATTTGAAAACAAACCAAAAAAGAAAAAAGAAAGAAAAAAAAGAAGAGTAAAGAATAACGTGAAATGGATTAGTACGGGGGAAACAAAATTATACAATTCAATTTTATCATTTAATGAATGAGTGTAGGTTACTTTTTGAGATTACGAAATACAATGTATTTTTATAGTTTGAAAATTGATGATTACTAAGTCTGTTTTTCTACCAATTTTATTGAGGAATCTTTCGTTATTAATACATGTATATAGATTCAGAATTTTTTTCTTGAAATCAGGATTTTTTCGGAATACACTTCCACAATGGCGAGAATTGTCACCACGTAAGTTTGCATGAGCATGCGTCCCAAAGTCAATTTAATGTTGAATATAAAAACGTTTATTTCAAGAAACGTTTAGAGGGATGATGAAACGAATAGTAGTATCGACACGTGTAGAAAGAGATGTAGATATATTACGTAGACATATCATAAAATTGTTGTTATTTTCCTGGACGAGGTGCGAAACTCTCTCTCGGGTTTAGTCCCTGACTTTGAACGTGCCTGACTGCGGTCTTGGTCGTGTGCGATGGGACGCCCATCAGACCAAACGTTGATTTATTCACTCTTTCTGTGGGTGTTAAATCACTGATGTTTTTATGTTTCCAGAATAAGCATTTCATGATTATCAATAAAAAGCACCACGACAAATTGATAACTATTGTTAAGCAATGCTGGCAACATATGTATTAATAGTTTAGCCCCTCGTTGCTATTTTCAAGCCTCCCGAGGAAGCGGAGGCGCGTATTGAAAGCTTTTTATGCCGGATTGGGATTCCTTGAAAATTAATGTGATGCACAAGTGACTTTCGAGTTTTTTCTCTTTTTCGTTGTGAATTGTTTTACTTAATTCAAAAGCTTTCAATCCTGATAGTAAATGATTCCGCTTTTTACTAGAATCATTCGTGTGTAAACCCAGGTGAAAGGTGTACGATTGGAAATGTAGATTGACTTTAAGGTCGGGTGTTTACCATCAGTATAATCACGTGTAGATCTAGAACAAGTAGATAATAGTAAACAAAAACATAATCATTGACCCTGAAAAATGTTAGGGTCACGGTGCACATTTCAGGGAATTAATTGTTCAGTTTCTTTATATTATCAGGAACTGATCTGAAGAGTCTCTTTGAGTCTTTCCTTAAAAACCCACCAGCATTCAACGGTAACGTCAGAAGCTAGTCCTCTCAACTGTGTTAAGACTTTTATACATATATTTATCAAATCATAAAAATATAATCGTTAACTCAAACTATTGAAATATTGAAATTTCGTTTTATATTCCTGTCGATTATACATGTATGTATGCATAACTTGTTATCGAAAATATCTTTATTCAATATTCTGTTGATACATTTGTTCTATTCTAATATGTAAATTGTGTATATTAGGACGAAGCCTACGATAACGTCTTATAAATTCATCTAAGTCTCATGGTTGTTGTTTCATTACGATTTGCAGGTGTTCGGTAGAGCCCAGGGGCATATTATGTAATTGGTAAGTCGTCATAATGAGGAAAAACGCTACAATGCATGAGTTGTTGTTAACATAAATCATCAATGCTGATTAAAACATTTGTCTTAGCGAGTTACCAATCAATGCTTGCGTTATTTCAAACGTGTCTTTTTGTTCTTATTCTAGGTGGTGACAGATTTCGTAGAGTTGTTTCCATTTAAAAGACACGGTCTTATAATAAAAAAACGTTCCTTATTCGTATGAAGATATTTTTGATTTTGATATAGTGACTGGCATATCGAATGGAGTTAATCCATTTATTAATATAATGTGATTGGAACTCATCTCAATGTGATATAGATACCGGAGCTGACATATCGGACAATTGACCAGCTGTATTAGTGGCCGGAGACACAAAAACACTCGTCAGCTATGTTTGTGTACGACTCTCTGAGTACATTTCAATATCTAATTACATAAAGTAACACGGAATCAAGACAAATACATACCAGTTTTAAATAAAACACTAATTGAGTCTTACTGTTAATCAGGGTGTACATTTTTTTTCTGTATATTAATTCTTATAGGCCTGATTGGACGTTGCAGTCCTGAAAACGGAGAGCAAAACATTCAGCCTTTATACACTCAATTATTTATTACCATGTTGTGTTTTTTCTGAGTTGTACATATATTTTGTATAGATTAAATGTTTTCAAATAAACCCACCATGTCTTATCCAAGAGTTTATAATTTCTATCTCACTGTTCAGTATTGAGCTCCTAAACCCTGCTACAAGATGAAAAATGTCGGATGGAAAAACCCGCTAAACATAAGTTGCCGAACTTTGACGAGAAGAGTTCCGAAAATGAGCACTGTAGGATGGATGTCGGCGAGTTTGTCCTAGTTTGTCCAAGTTATTCGCCATTGGGCCACAGAAAAGAAATCCCCGAATTACCTATCATGGAGAACTTAAATAAATTTCTTCTAAACTGTAGTACTGTCAATCAATTAGCTTTAATTAAATGTCAATCAATAACTTTAATTAAATGAAAACTGTCGATGTGGAATACGACACTGTAGATGTTTTCTCATTTCAGGAAATCTAGAAGTGAAAATACGTGCACCCTATATATCAGTGTCATTGCATAACGAATTCAATAAACAGCATTCGCAAGTATTAATAGAAAAACCACATAGATATTCTTAATGTCCTCTACATTAATTATTTTCATATAGAAGGGGATTTCCCCATCATTGTTGAAAAGTCAATTTTAATGTATGCTAATAACTTAAAGGATAACATATTCATGAGTCATGTTTAGTCCGTTCGCACGGCATTGATAAAAGAAATAAGATTTTATTACTAAATGAACACGTCTGTATCGAAAGTTTCAATCAATTTCTAAGTAAACCTTAATCATGCTTAATACTGAAAAATGGAATAGAATGGCAATGGCATGTGGTACATCTAAATGATAAAATATTTTCTTTGGTTTGTTGGAATAAAGGTCGCTAACATTTGAGAAAAAAATGCATAACCCGCGTCTTTGGTTTGTTAAACTTGGCAGTGGTGGATTTAGAGGGGGCGCAGCCCCCCCCCCCCCCCCCATAAATTTTCAAATTTAAGGTAAATCGCGGTATCTTGTTTAGGAAAATGTACTAAACGATAAAAAAAAAAAAGCAATAATTTCTTTCACTCCCGGAGAAATAAATGACAAAATATTTTGATTCCTTGGATTACTTTATTGGGAGAACTTAATTTTTTCCAAAAACCCTTAAAATTTGGGTCATTTTATTAATTTCACCTTATTACAATGATAGAAAATAGTTCAAATGACTAAATAGGAGAAATATTTCAAGCCTCATAAAATCTGTAAAATCCAGGAGCTTCCGGGGGCTTCGCCCCTGGATCCCCACGAGGGCTTCGTTCTAGACCCACTGCCTCATAAAGTGCCCCCCCCCCCTAACTGCAATTCCTGGATCCGCCCCTGCTTGGAATGAGGGTCGCAAACATTTGAGAGAGAAATGCATTACCAGCGACCTTTATTTCCCGTTTAACAAACCAAAGAAAGGCATTCTAATATTTATATTTTTCTATATCTTTTTGATAAAAATACTTTCAAGAACGTAAAATATATATATCATTGACCTGTAAGTCAGCTGAAAATCACCTTTAAGTCAGCTGAAAATGACCTGACGTTGACTTGTTTCCATATTTGATAACGATTTCCATATTTGAACGATGGTAAAGGGAAATAGTCCAAAAAGGACAAACTCTAAACTCATAAAATAAACCATCACTTGATATAAGTAAGTATATTTATTCAAATAAAAGGTAATGAGATAAACAGAAAACACATTTCCAAAATAATTTCAACAATGCCACGAAGTAGGTCACGTGGAATGTATATATTTACACGTGGACAGATGGCGCTAAAGTCCGGATCTAACTAGATTGAAAGTTGCAAATGACAATTAAGCTATGGATATCATTAGAAATTAAGCAGAATATCTTAGTAAGCAGATTTTAGCAACATGTTCCCAGCTAAATGTTGCATATTCATTCTCTGTTGGATTAGAATAGGTTATTTTGTGTCACTTGCAGGAACTACTTTACGTTTATGTGTTCTCGCGCACTTACACGTGTGTGTGTTTTGTTGTCATGTAAGGTTGTATTTTCATTATATTTCATACCTAGGACAGGCATGAGAAATATTCATATTCACGATAATGATAAATTATAGCTGTCATTTCGTCATTTTTATTCTAGATCTGTTATGTTCATGAAACATACTTGATCATATTATCTTCTACATCAAAGAGGGAGCAGATTTCATTGTTAGACGCGTTTGGATTGCTTTATAGACGATATAGAAAAGAGTCTTTTCAAGGAAAAATACGGTGATACGGTCATATGCATTCAGATGACACTCAGAAACCCATGAAGAAATAAAATCATGGATCCGCACATACATCTGTATATAAATCCGGGTTTATCTGCAGACAAATCCGTCTTGCTCCGGGGTCTATCTTTCTCAGAATTCCATTACTCTTCTTACTTGTGAAACACACCTGTATACAACTTCGTTATAGGTGAAATATCATAGTCTGTTTCAGAATAAACTTGGAAAAAAATTATATTGTATTATTGTGAATATTCACACAATAAGACAATATGTTCATCAATTTTTATAGGATTAAATTTGAAATGTCTTTCAAAACGAGATAAAATGAATTGGTTTTTTTTTAAAAGTACTTCAATATTACATTCTCGGGATAAGATATCATGTTTAATATAATATCTACAGATAAAAGTATCTATGAAAGGTGAAGATAACGAACAGTGTAACAAAATAGATAGCTGGGCATACACGGACCCCCTGGACACACCAGGGGTGGGATCAGGTGCCTACTAAGGAGGATTAAGCATCCCCTGTCGACCGGTCACACCCGCCGTGAGCCTTATAGATCTATATATAGGAAATGGCTAGTATGTTTCTCATATATTTCAGTTTTGAAAATACTGAAGGGTATAAGCATACTCTCATGTAATTCATACGAGAAACATATGAGCTGCTTTTATTTTATTTCATATGATTATTGCACGATACTTGATGATCTTTGACAAATAGGAATACGCATGAAAATCTTGCGAGCCGCTTTTTTTTTCTAAGTCAAATTTTCCAAGGCATATGGATTTCACCTTATATGTTAAAGTCATGTTGCTGACTTTGTTAAACAGCATAACACCTTGTTTTTTTCAAATTTGTTATCGTTGCACAGGTTATGAAAATTCAATGGGAGTTGTATAGCGTACGAAAGGTCGGGCCCTCTTCTAAGAAGTGAAATGACTCATAATCAGCAAGTTTTCCCCATTAATAACGATATTCTGTTATTGGTTTTTTACAATTTGGAGAGACATTTTTAGATGTAAACTTTTTTAAAGGGACTATGGTATGACCAATGCTCTACGTTTATCATATCAAAATCATTAATATCATATTAAAATTATTAATATGTGATATCAATAATATTGATGACTGCTGTTAACTGACTTTTCACAATAAAATGTTGAGGTGACGTAAAATGAGACCAATCAAATTTTTTATTCTTTCTCTAAATCAACGATATAGAAGACTTTGTGACAGAAACAAAGTGTGTGTGTGTGGGGGGGGGGGGGGGGGGGGGGGGGGGGTGTAACGAGCAGTACAAAAATGACTTTTTTTCTTTTACAAATTTTTCCTTTTTACATTTCGCTAATGAGACTATATATGTAGGTACTACAAATTTACAGTTAGAAAATCAGATAATTTAATTTATCTTCCGACTGTTAGCTGGATTTGACAAGATTGTCGTATCAGTGTTTTTATATAGATTTGGGGATATGACAACAGATGGTATCAAACGAGTACTTGGTATAAACTCTTTAAAAGTAAATGATAAATGCTATACTACATGTACGAGATACAGACTATATGTAAAAGAATTAAAGCCACAATCGATATGAATAACACGTCTTCAGTTTTCTTTTTAAAACTATTACACTGACGTCCACCAAGGGAAACTTTTATCAGCCTTTTTATTTGTTTTTTATATCAATTTTCTTTACACAGTAACAATCTAGAGGATGTTTTCATGCAAAGGAATATTGTTAGTCTGTCATGTATCACAAAAAGCAAAGAAGAGGAAACGTGTATATGACAATTCTGTCATATCTATGTACATGTATATATATATGTAGCTCATGTACTCTTTTTATAACCACAATTTCTAAAGAAAGTTCGGGTGTATTGTTGTTACCCTTGTCCGTCCGTCTGTCACACTTTCTTTTTCCTCCCCAAACTTCTTTTATTTTGAACAGTAACCAACTAATCTTTTGGAATATCATAGGTGGTGTCCTGTAGATGTGCAATCAGGTTTCGGGATTTTCATTTTTACCCTATGGCCAAAATGGAGGTCGAAAAACGTCGTTTTATCTTAAAAGGAAAAAAATCGCTGTAGCCAAACCGTCGTTTGAAAGGTATTTGGTGTTCACTTATAGAGGTGCAATAAGGTATTTTCATTTTTCACCCTGTGGCCCAAATTGGGGTTGGAAAAAGACTTTTTTCCCTTTAATAAAGCCTGATTAACAGAATTCGTCTTACATTTTAGGCAGTATCCAAATCTTATTTTGGAAGATAATTTGTGGTGTCTTATAGATTTGCAATAAGGTTTCAGAATTTTAATTTCACCTTGGGATTTAATTGAGGGTTGAATAAGACGTTTTGCTATATAAAAACTTTATGCATTTTGTGCAGTAGCCAAATCATCTTTTGGGAGATTATTGGTCGTGTCCTTTCAATCTGCAATAAGTTTTTGGGGTTGTGTTTTTCACCTTTAGGTGCAAGTGTGGTGGGAAAAATGACGACCAAATCCTGGTGCTCAAATGATTATGCAATAAGTACAGATTAATACAGATGATATATAAATGTTGATTATTATGAAAAAATATAGATTTTTTCAACTTGTAAAATGACGTCTCTTTACTGTTGTAACACACGTAGGAAATGATGTACGTATATATGATTACATGGAGGTGGAGATACGACCGGCTTTCTTCTCTTTTATTAAAGGTTCCGGCTTATACATCATGATGAAAGATGGAATATTGAATTTTAATTGTTAAACTGGAGTTAATATTCATCAAGCGTAACTTCATAACTATAAAGATCACCAGACCGTGTAATCATTTTGTCACACATTTCATCATCTGTCACGAGTCCATCGTTCAATGAAGACGCCTTTATTCTATATAACAGTATATTAATTAAGGAAAGGTGAAGATAGAACCACTCATTCACATATCCATCTAAATTTTCAAGTCTTAGCAACTCACTGAAGTGTATTGTAATACACTTAATTTTTTGTAATTGATGTAAACATCAGGAAAATGTTTCATTTCTTTAGTTCTTAATAGTATCGCTAATTTGAATTTTCTTCAAACAGGTGTACCGTTTAATTCGCAGCTCGTGTACCTACAACAATGGGACTCGTCTTTAACAGCAGCCCACAGACACTAATTATTGGTAGAATCCTTAATCAATCACCATAATGTGTCATTTCTAATCATATGATTAAAATGAGTGAAAATAAATCATGGTGTTAATTGCCGATGAAAGGAATCGATACTAATAAAAAAATGAAATGTACATCTGTTTTGCGATAGGTCAGGTTAGCAATTAATCTTCAATGTCATTTATTTTAGAGACAGTAACTGCAAAACATATACCATAAAAAATACATTGGATATGTGGGCCCAAACCAAAATTCGAATAAACTTATTTTATCTATATACTTTTTACGATAAATATTATACTTTTTGCTGCATCAGCTGTTTTGTTTAAATTGGTTTCTGATTCTGATTTTTATTTCCGTGAGCCCCAGGCTCATTGGATATCATATACATAAATACATTTATACAAACAAACAAAAATGGCATTATGGAGAGTGAGTAGACAACAATGTTACAACGATGTACAATTTAGATTAAACAAATGCCACTCTACCATATGAAGTTTCGTAGCTTAGTAGCATACTGCAAAGATTTGGTGTTGTGTGCATTTGTGATGTTGCACGAAAAGCTTCGCGGGGGATCGTCACGTGCAGGAGTTCGTCTGCAAGAGGTGACGAGAATAATTCGCCTGTCCGTGAAAGCGTACACCGTTGAAGTATTTATGACGCAGTTATAATTCGTGTGACACTCTTTTCTCATTGTGTGTAACGCATTTAAGGAGTTACTCTACATCGTCATAATGACTGACTTCCTTTTAAAACATGGATGCAAATATGAATATCAGCAATATTTGTCTATTCAATTAATAATTATTCGCCTAGTTGAGTAGCTTAGTAGGTTAGCACGTCAACTGCTGAATTGTAGATCGCGTGTTCGAGTCCAGCAGGGGTTTTAAATTTTTCTCAGATTGCTTTCAACTAAAACTGCATTTTTTGACTCAATAAAGTAAATTTAAAAGTTTTGAATTTCAAATTATTGTTGTAGATATCCTCCACTTTTCATCCATATCAAATTTCTCTGGTGTAGCATACCTTCTTAAGTTCTGCGCACGTCAATTACAATTTTCTGTCGGCCAGACTTTTTATCTCGAAATGAGAATACGGCGGTAAAGCGTCCCATTCTATGTACACACTAAATGATTTGACTACTGCATAAAGTCTGAGAGGAATTCCGAGAATCAGGTTTTTTTTCTTCTTATTATAGAAAACTCGTTTTTCAACCCTCAATTGACCCCCGGGGTGAAAATGAAAATTGTAAATCTTATTCCACATCTATAGGACGCCACCAATTACCTTTCAAAAGAAGATTTGGCTGTTGCGTAATATGTAAGAGGAGTTCTAAGAAGTAGTGGGTTTTTGTTGTAAAAATGTTTTAACCCCCATTTGGCCCTCAGGATGAAAATGAAAATTCCAGAAACTTCTTGCACATCTACATGACACCAACAACCATCTTCCAAACGATATTTCAATTACTGCGTAAAATGTAAGAGGAGTTCTGGGAACCAGGTTTTTGTAGAAACACGACGTTTTCGATCACCATTTGGTGCCCTGGGTGAAAATGAAAATTCTGAAACCTCATTGCACATCTACACACCACCAGTCACCTTGTAAAAGTTGATTTGGCTACTGTGTGAACTGTAAGAGAAATTCTGGCTACTGTGTGAACTGTAAGAGAAATGCTGGCTACTGTGTGAACTGTAAGAGAAATTCTGGCTACTGTGTGAACTGTAAGAGAAATTCTGGCTACTGTGTGAACTGTAAGAGAAATTCTTGGAACAAGGTTTTTTTTATTGAAAAATGTTTTTCAACCCCCAATTGGCCACTAGGGTGAAAATGAAAATTCCCAAACCTCACTGCACATCAATAGTTCACCCACTGGAGTTTAAAAAGATTCTCGTTCAACAATTACCATCAGTTACCTTCCAAAACATAATTTGGCTACGGTGTAAAATGCAAGAGGAGTTCTGGGAATCAGGGTTTTTTTTGTCGAGAAAAAAGTTTTTTAAAACTTCATTTCAACCCCCCCCCCCCTCCCGAATGAAAATGAAAATTCCGATAACTTATTGCACATCTACAGGGCAACAAACAATACTCTTTCAAAGGTTTATTTGGTTACTGCTTAAAATATAAGACGTATAAGGGTGGAAATGAATATTCAGAAACCTTGTTGCACATCTACAGGACACCACCAATTATCTTCCAAAAGATGCTTTTTTTTCATATCCATTTTGATTGATTGATTGATTGTATCTTCCTCAATGTCCCTCGCGAGAATTTGACATTCATTTGCACCTAAGGAGAAAATGAAAATTCCGATACACCACCTACCATATTCCAAAAGATTAATTGGTTACTGCTCAAAATGAAAGAGAGGCTTGAGGAAGAAGAATGTGCGACAGACGGACGGATCAGGATAACAACGATACATGTATACCCGAACTTTCTTTAGAAGTGCGGGTATAATTATATACCTTGTAGTAACAAGAGGTACTGTGAGCAATGCTCACTAAGAATACTCCCCCGCTTATCCCAATCTCCCAAAAGGATGTTGTTAATTGCTACTTCGATGTCCAATGCGCTTGACCTTGGACCTTTTGACCCCAAAATTGATAGGGAACATCTTCATCCCATGGGTAGTCCATATACATGTATACGATATGGTGACTGTAGGTGGAAAGGATAACGCTTTAGAGCTCGGAAACCATATTGCTACTTCGATGTCCAGTGCGCTTGACCTTTGACATTTTGACCCCAAAATCGATAGGGAACATCTTCATCCCATGGGTAGTCCATATATATGATATGGTGACGGTAGGTGGAAAGGATAATGCTTTAGAACCCGGAAACCATTGCGTCTACAGACGGACGGACGGACGGACAGACGGACAACCCGATTCCAGTATACCCCCCACAACTTGTTGCGGGGGGTATAATAATTTTACAATATGCATCTGTATATAACGCAGACAGGCTACTCTACTGATAAACCAGTTGATGGTGAAGGCGTTTCAACCGTCACGTTTAAAGTCAGCATTTCGCAAATTCTATGGTTGTTATCAAGATTTAATTTGCCAATACAACCTATCATTGGGTCAAATGTTGTCTGATGTGTTTCGTGTCGATTGTTAAGCCGCTCTTGATGCACTGATTTTGACTACGGATACCTCCGTTTACCTGATCAAGATATAGGGCTCACGGCGGGTGAATGGTCGCCAGGGGATGCTTACTCCTCCTAGGCACCCGATCCCACTTCTGGTGTATCCAGGGGTCCATGTTTGCCCAACTCTTTATTTTGTACTGCTTATAGAAGTTATGCGATTGATCACTGTTCGTTATCTTCCCCTTTCATATTTATAATAAGAGGTTGGGAAACAAGCCTAAAGGTTGATACAAATCTCGCTTTAAAACAGAATGAATAGACATTTATAAGCAGTGTATTATAACCGTTAAGATTTTAATTATAACATGCATTTCTTTACATGTCGTTTTCGTTATGAAAGTACTCTATGATTTGGATCGGTCGGCGGACCAAGCCTATGTAAACCTTCTAGAAGATACAAGGCAAATGAAAAGGTTAAGATACACACTGTAACGAACAATGATCAAGCTCATACTTCCTATAATGAATACAAAATAGAGAGTTGGACAAACACGGAACCCTGGATATACCAAAGGAGTAAGCATCCCATGTCGATCAGTCATTTAATACCCGTCGTGAGCCCTATATATTGATCAGATAAACGGAGTAATCTATAGTCAGAACCAGCGTGCCAAGAAAGGTCTATTGATTGATTGTGAAATGGTTAGAGGAGTTACCTCCCGTTACTTGTTTATGTATTAATACTTAATAATTGTAAATATTGTAATTAATCGGTCAATTGTCAATAGAAATTAGCAAGTAACATTAATAAATGATATCAAGTTAGATGATAAGATTTTCTTGTCTACAGAGGGCCATTTTGTCGTAATTCTATCATACATTAGTTGGAAACTTTACTATATTGAAGAAAGTGGAGTATATGAGACATTACAACAAATGTGTTGGGAGATTTGTTATGTGCCAGTCTTTGAATGAATATTCAGTGCACCCTGTTAAAGTCTAATAGAATCGTCACGTTAGTTTCTAGGAATAGACTGTGTAAGTATATCTAGGTAATATACTGTGGTAGTGTAGCCACTTGGTAAAGGTACAGTTGCAAGGGATAGGCAACTGGTTGAAAGGCAACTGGTTAACACTAGGACACCAGGCAGGTGTCGCATAGGCAACTGGTTGAAAGGCAACTGGCTAACAGTAAGACACCAGGCAAGTGTCGCATATTATTGAATGCTTATTGTCAACAGATGCCAGGCAGGCGTCGGCTGACTGTATATAGACAGTTGTCACTGGGTAATTGCAATAAGGCACCAGGCAGGTGCCATCATTAAAACACATAGGTCACTTGATTCAAAGACACCAGGCAGGTGTCGCACTATCTGTATATTTTGCTTAATCAAACCTTCAGTAAACTCAGTAATCTGAGCACGGACCTACTGACCGCTAAGGTCCGACACGTTACAATTGTTTACGGTTTATGAGAATGTTTCACTCATATGGATGAACGGTCTAACAATTATTATGAAACGCGTCAGACAGCATTTGGCCAAATGACGGGTTGTATTGGTAAACTAGATCGATATAACGACCATAGAATGATCAAAATGCTGATTTTAAACGAGACTGTTAAAACCCTTTTAACATCAGCTAGTTTGTCAGCAGCCTGCCTAAAAAACCGTCCACACGCAGAACAAGCCCCCGCGTACCGAACCAGCCGAGAGACACAAACACTAGACGCAGACGACAGCGGAACACCGCCACACAAACACAGAAGCTGATGACATACAAAGAAGGCGGAACCACCCCGCCCCAACCACTCCCCCGCCTATAACAAAGCAGAGCCGTCAGTTTGCCGCCAATATCTGTTCACTATAAAATACCCAAGCACAAAGCAAACCTGGAGAACCCCGAGTCCACTGGAACATACCGAATCAACATACAAATGTAATGCAATACAAAAAATTTCACATTGTAAATTCTACAATTACCTTGACTCTTGTAATCTAGTTTATATTATCTAATATTTGTGGGGAAATTACATGTAAAATGTTTGTAAAGTGTACCAACCTGGGGCGGATCCAGGAATTGCGGTTACGGGGGGCGCCACTTTATGAAGCAGGGGGTCTGGTAATCCGAGATTCCTCTGACTCTTACCCCCGCTTTTATATTTGACATGTGCGGGGGAGAGTCAGAGCGGACTCCATATTGAAAAGTGGGAATTCAGCGACACCAGCTGGTGTCGCTGCTTTACCTACCTCTTACAACTTTATTTCGCGGACCCATCTTCCAAGACGCGATTATTCATTTATCGGAAGATTATTCTACAAATACATCATGATTAATACGATGCTATCGCCGTTTAAACGATGGAATTTTGTGTTTATATGTGCTGACGTCATGCGCAAAGAAATCAAATGGCGAGGCGGCGACCTAATTCAAGTGATGCTCCATTTGTCGGTGTTAGGGCCGTTTAAACGGCGATAGCATCGTATTAATCATGATGTATTTGTAGAATAATCTTCCGATAAATGAATAATCGCGTCTTGGAAGATGGGTCCGCGAAATAAAGTTGTAAGAGGTAGGTAAAGCAGCGACACCAGCTGGTGTCGCTGAATTCCCACTTTTCAATATGGAGTCCGCTCTGACTCTCCCCCGCACATGTCAAATATAAAAGCGGGGGTAAGAGTCAGAGGAATCTCGGATTAGGGGTCTGGGGGCCGCCTTGAGGCCCCCAGTGGGTCCAGGGCGAATCCCTGGTGGGGGAGGGGGCAGGGGCGAAGCCCCTGGAAGCTCCAGGATTTTAAAGATTTTGTAGGGCTTGAAATATGTCCCCTATTTAAGTCATTTGTACTATTTTCTATCAATTTTAAGAAGGTGAAATTTGTAAAATGACGCAAATTTTAAGTTCTCCAATTAAAGTAATTCAAGAAATCAAAATATTTTGTCATTTATTTCTCCGGGAGTGGTAGAAATTGTTAATTGCTTCTTTTATCGTTTAGTACATTTTACTAAACAAGATACCACTCTTAACCTTAAATTTGAAAATTTTAGGGGGGGGGGGGGGGCGGCGGCTGCGCTCCCCCCTTAAATCCGCCACTGCCAACAATTAGCTCATGACTACGTTGTGTTTAAAATTTATGTATAGTACAGATTGTAAAAAGCAGCTTCTCTCAGCTCAACAAAGTATGGCTGATTGATTAATTGTATATTGTGTAACGTCCCTCTCGAGAATATTCCACTCATATGGAGACGTCACCATTGCCGGTGAAGGGCTGCAAAATTTAGGCTTATGCTTGGCGCTTGCGACCTTTGAGCAGGGACGGATCTTTATCGTGCCACACCTGCTGTGACACGGGGCCTCGATTTTTGCGGGTTTATCCGAAGGACCACCCCATTTAGTCGCCTCTTACAACAAGCAAGGGGTACTAGGGACCCATTCTAACCCGGATCCCCAAGAGACATCCAACAATTTAAAAGAAAATACCAAACTTAAAAATAGCTACATGTTTTCCAGCGTCCATTATCCGTAAAGAAGATCTGCAACATTTTCTGGCATCACACTGTCCCAATATATCGATTGGTCGCGGTAGCTCGGTGATAGAGCATTCGCTTCGTAACCGGGAGGCCGTGAGTTGGAGACCCGCTCGTGCCATGGCCGTGTCAAAATAGATGGTGATTGCTCCTTCGTCAAACCTTCAGTACTTAGAAGTGAGAATCACGAGTCTTTCGGATATGATCTTAAAAACGGAGGTTCAGCGTCACGGCAGGCATTGGCACGATCCATCACTGCTACGGCCCAGAGCTAAGCAAAGGTCTAAATTTGTGGTGTTTAACCTTCAGGTGGTGCGGTCTCCGTATGAGTGAAAAATTCTCGACGGGACGTGAAACAAACCAACAATCAATCAAACCCACTGTATCGAAAACTAACCTGTTTAATACCAGCTGAAAGACGTCATTTCTTTTAGTTAAACAATAATGCTGACATGGTTAGGTGTGTCAGCAGAAAAGACAAAGTGGCTTTAAAGGGGTATGTACATGATTTGAACTGAAAATTTAAAAATTTTATTTCCCATTTTTAATGTTTACAATGTTTAACTAAGGTACATGTATTTCTAATGGTCAGCGAAATTTTTTAAAATCAGTTCTTGAGTTACAAATAAGATACAGCACTCACAATGCTCTGTTATGTAAACAAGGCTGGTGCCAAGTTTTTGTTTACATATATTATGCTTATTAGAAAATATCATGTTTAAAACAAAATGATATGTGACAAACACTAGAAACTGTTTGTGTTCAGAATTAACTTGTAAATTGAAAAAAATCTGCTTTAAACCAAGCTTTTACCAGTATATATAACCTTTGTAAACAAAAACATGGCACAACGTAACAAAAATTTGTTAGTTCTAAAAATTCTGAGTTCTTTATATCTCTTGTAATTCGACAATTGACTTCATAGGCGTAGCTTGGGTTCAAATATTACCGAGGCAGGGGGTCTGGGGGGCTGCGCCCCCCAGAAGCTATCGACATTTTAACAACGTAAAAGGTGTTTTTTTTTTTTTTTTTTTTACCGAGGCAGCTGCCTCGGTTGCCTCAATGGAAGCTACGCCACTGGACTTCAAATTTTTGCTGACCATAAGAAATGTCTTAGTTAAGCATAGTAACATTTAAAATGGAAAAATAGAATTTGAGAATATTCAGCTCAAATCGTGCCCATGCCCCCTTAAAGAGGACACCATATGGCAACTAGGGGAGATTCAAAGAGATTTGGAGAGGGTCATCATTGCAGAAACGAAACGGACGGGCGAGATCAGGGAGGGAGGAGGAGAAATGGAATTAACTAGCCATCAGTAAAAATGGAGAAGCCACGTATAAGTCTGATCTTCTATAGGTTATGAAGAGAACACGTAAATATCTCATTAAAAGTAGTTTTAATTAAATAGTTACGTCCTTTTTAATTCTGTGATACAAGTTCCTTCTTCCTCAAGTCTCTGGAGGGATGGATATTGAAAATGTAGACTTTTTTCAAAGTAATTTCACTCAAATTAACTTGTCATCTGAATACATATGGAAAGATATGTAGCTAACTGAAAACTAATTAAATTACAAAAAAAAAAAAAAATCTCTTTGTCACATCTCTTGATTAAAAATTTTGATTGAAGGTAACAATGGTGAAATATAAACCACAACCATCCATACATGTCTCCGTCAGAGATGAATCGTCGTGAATTTGATAAGAAAACATTATTTCAAACATACGACATCCTGTAGTTAAACACTGAAATGTCTATGACAATTGTTTTATTTCCTTGTAAGAAATCGTCAAATTCTACAAATCAAAAGCGGATTTTCACAACCAAAGTGTGGAGAAACAATCCATTTTTCTTTTGATTTTTCCAGAATTAGTTTTTCTTGGTTCATTAACACTATATGTGTCTCGTCAACATGTTTATTGTGTATAGGGACATATTTTATCCTTCGTCTCAATGAAATGTCTTGTTAACCCTTTTTGAGGACCTCCTTGAAATGAGTTTTACACGTATAAATGAACTTCCGGTTTATACTGTACTAGTAATCATACCAAGCATTTAAATTGACCCAGTAAAGACCACAGTTTCGTAAGCATTATAACGTGTGTCCTATGTGTGGGGGGGGGGGATTGTATTATGTGTGTGTTTGAACTGAAGGGCGTAACTTTGTAGTTGTAAGTCCTTTCGAACGATATTAATCGTTAAAAATTATTTTGAATAAATAATTACTGCTTCAAAATTTTAGCTGTATGAGTTAACTGTAAAATATCAGTATGACAAGTAATTATATGCTAACAAAAAGGACAATGTCATGCAATCAAGAATATATTAAAGAATTCAATTTTTTCAGTTTTTGCAACGCAACGCCAAAATGGCACATATCATAATTGATTTTCGACATCTTTATACATGTAGGGCTTCAAAAGAATAATTTGGTCCTCAACAAATACAGAATTACGGCTTCATAGTCTGTTTCCCACTATCCCTGAGTCATGGAAGCTCGTACGGAAGTTCTCCAAAGAATACAGCTGACATTTCGCAATCTTCCCGTCTCTTATTTCCTTGCATCAGACGTCGGGGTGCCATTTTGATTGTGAATGTAAAAGTCTAATGGCTCTTGCACGGAATGAGTTCATTGTTATCAACACAATTATCACTGGACAGTTCAGTATATTTCATTCAAACCATGAATTGATTGATTGTATCTCGCTTAACGTCTCGCTCGAGAATTTTTCACTCATATGGAGACGTCACCAAGACCGGTGAAGGGCTTCAAATGTAGACCTATGCTCGGCGCTTACGGCCATTGAGCAGTGAGAGTTCTTTATCGTGTCACACCTACTGTGACACGGGTCGTCCGTTTTTAAGGTTATCTCCGAGGACCCGTGACCACATCCACACCTGATGCCGAGCGTTTGGCGATGGAACTGTCAGTACCTGTTTTAACGACTTTTAAAAGTCTGTCGCGGCCGGGATTCGAACCCCGGCCTTCCGCATGCGGGGCGAACGCTCTAACCTCTCGGCCACCGCGGCGTTATTTCTCAAACAATGGAATGGTACATGATGTACAGTATTGGTCAAACATAGCCAATCAGGGAACAGACAATATCATATAGCCAATCAGGGAACAGACAATATCATACAACCAATCAGGGAACAGACAATATCATATAGCCAATCAGGGAACAGACAATATCATACAACCAATCAGGGAACAGACAATATCATATAGCCAATCAGGGAACAGACAGTAACATATAACCAATCAGGGAACAGACAATATATAGCCAATCAGGGAACAGACGATCAGACGATATCATATAGCCAATCAGGGAACAGACAATATCATATAGCCAATCAGGGAACAGACAATATCATATATCCAATCAGGAAACAGACAGTATCGTATAGCCATTCAGGAAACAGACAATACCATATAGCCAATCAGGAAACAGACAATATCAGATAGCCAATCAGGGAACAGACAGTATCATATAGCCAATCAGGAAACAGACTATATGATTGATGTTTAAGATAAACATACATAGCTTTCTTATACAGGATCTCTAGAAGATATAAGTTCACAAAAGTTTGGGGGGAGAACAGTATTCTATATTTTAAAAAAACAAACTATGCGTCATTTGTACAATGCTTCACATTTAAGAATATACTGAAATTCATCTCCAATTTGATTACAAGTGCATAGACTACAATGGCATTCATTTCTTTGAACATACTCCATCTGCGTACTTCAACATGAATGTAATGCTTTATTGTTTTGAATTTTTATAAACAATTTTCGTGACTATATTGGTAACAAATGTTAGATATTTCTAATACATGTATTCATTATTTTGAAAATTATATAGATCACTCCCTTTTAAAACCCTGGAGTATCGTCGTGTCAGCTTTGTTAAAATTGATCCCGTAGCCTTTGATTATAGGGCTGTATCAATTATCGATATAAATCGGTATTTTTGAGCGATACAACAACCGATACAGCGATTCCTGTATCGTTTGATATAGTGGTCATTAACATATCTTGAATTGATTAACAGTCAGCCTAATCCACATGGCATTATAGTTCCATGATCCATGTTTAAACCATATGTTTGAAAGACCTCGCCTGTCTAAAATACTTTTCAAAAAAGAGAGCCGTCAGTTCGTTACCATTTCCTTTGTCAGAAACATACACATGAATGATCTTATTCAAGTTTTTAACATTGCTGTTGATAGATAAGATCGTTGTACTGAAATTTGTAGGTACCGTAAACCGCATTATAATAGCTTGGCGTATTAGTTTTAAAAGTATATATGATTTTTTTGAAAAGTAACGTAATGGAGCACGTTCAACAATATCAATGTTTTCTTAACAACAAATTTCACGTGCATACAGTAAAACGGACACCACTACTTTATCGAATAAATTTAACTGACAATTAAATGGTAAACCAAATGATCTTAATTTCTTTTAACTCCAAACATAGCTTTCTGTGCTAGCTCACACAGGCGTTTCTTTATTTTTAATTTTAAAAAAAGAGAGCAAGATTCTGAAAAAAGAAGACTCATTAACTGTTTCAACAGACACGCCATTGTTAGTAAAAACAAATTTTGATTGTCGACCTTTCGAAAACATTACACTTTTGGTTTTATTAATATTTAGTGAAGTATCCATAACTCATAGTGGCTAATTTCTAAAAATTCATTCAACGCAAATTGTAAATCATTTGCAGACTCTGCTAAAATATGTGTGTTATCTGTATAGAGCGAGGTAAGCATGTGTGTTATCTGTATAGAGCGAGGTCAGCATATGTGTTATCTGTATAGAGCGAGGTCAGCATGTGTGTTATCTGTATAGAGCGATGTCAGCATGTGTGTTATCTGTATAGAGCGAGGTAAGCTGTGTTATCTGTATAGAGCGAGGTTAGCATGTGTGTTATCTGTATAGAGCGAGGTCAGTATGTGTGTTATCTGTATAGAGCGAGGTAAGCATGTGTGTTATCTGTATAGAGCGAGGTCAGTATGTGTGTTATCTGTATAGAGCGAGGTAAGCATGTGTGTTATCTGTATAGAGCGAGGTAAGCATGTGTGTTATCTGTATAGAGCGAGGTAAGCATGTGTGTTATCTGTATAGAGCGAGGTAAGCATGTGTGTTATCTGTATAGAGCGAGGTAAGCATGTGTGTTATCTGTATAGAGCGAGGTAAGCATGTGTGTTATCTGTATAGAGCGAGGTCAGCATCCCCATGCACAAAAACAATTCTTCAATGCCTTCAGTAATTGTAATAAAATCAATAAAATATGTGTGTTATCTGTATAGAGCGAGGTAAGCATCTCCATGTACAAAAACAATTCTTCAATGCCTTCAGTAATTGTAATAAAATCAATAAAATTATTGTCTTTCAAAAAACCTTTTTTAAAAAAACCCCATTTTAAGATGAGAAAGGTTTTCTCCTTATTGCAGTTTTAAAAAGTTGAACGATATGCCATTAACGCATATCTTTGTTTTCATAGCATAGTACATGTTTTGTATATATATGATGCATTTACCATTTATTCCACTCAGCAACAGAGCTTTCACTCGATAAAGCTAAAAATAAAAATATGTTTGTTTCCCCTCCCCCGGCCGGGTAAAAAAAATTGTTACCAAAAAATCGCGGTTTTTTTTTTTTATTTCTGGAACAAAAATCGTGTCCGTTCCAAATTTTACTTTCGCTATTTTTGGAAGTCGCCGGGATTTATCTCTCGAAGTTTCAATGTTGTCGGAAGATTTCAAAGATGGGCGACACGAAGATCGCTTTGTCATTTACTGTAAGAATAGAATACAAACAAACATCAAAAGTGGTTCCGATTGTGGTAAATTGACTTTATAGTTACTCTAAAAGTTGTACCTGGTACGACGTGCTGAATGATTGAACTGCAGATGATGATCACAACATAGATAAGTTAGACGAGGTCTCTGTCACTGTGTCAGACAAGCTAACAAACGGAGTGACTTTCGAGCCAGGTTTTCATGAACAAATAAGTTATTTTTTGATAAGTACATTTCTGATATGTTATCAAGTACATCTGTTTCTACTTAAGTCAAGAATAAATGTTTTTGTTTTCAATGTTTTCTTTGAAAAGATGTAATGTTTCTATGTAGGTATTCATAAAGTAAACCAAAATATTGCATCCACCGAGTGCATTCACACTAACATATCCAAGAATATGAATTATAAATGCCAGCAGACATGTCAATCCAGTGACCAACATAGAAACAAGTTCGACCAATACATACTCTTCTTCTGATCTACAGTATTGAAAATGACTATCGGTGCTCTCAGCTGCTTTTTCATAGGTGTTTCCAATGCAAATTTTCAAAAAAGAGCACACCTGCCTGCCTGGTTTGTTTCAAAAGTCAGACCCGGGGGAGGGGAAACAACTATTCTTTTAAATATGGCCTAATGTAGATTTTAATCTGAATGTCTTCACCACTGAACTTAGTTTCGTATTTCCTCCATTTGTATATTTTGCATATCATTATTTGTATATCCGTAGTAACAGTTCATGTAACCATAGTAACAATTCATGTATTCATAGTTACAATTTATTCACCTTTAATAACAATTCACATATCTGTAGCAAGTTGCCAGAAGGAGAGACCATTACCTTGGCTGTACAGATCGGTTGTCGCGCCTTGCCTGTGAGAGAGATCACTATCGCACGACAACACCACTTCCATTACGTTTTTGCTTTTTGGTATCCATTCATTTTCCTGAAATAGAAGATTGTAATATTCTTCTGGTGCTGCAGGAGAAGTAAGATGTGTATGATAAAGATGTATTGTTGTGGGGTAACAAAACGGCATCGATGTATGTACATATCAATGTCGAGTTGAAGACCACAGACATCAATGAAAATATTATAATCTAAAGTGTTGGTCGCCATCTCCATATCATAAAAATGTATGAACAAAAGAATTTTAATCGAACAATTAGTCCCGTGGATGTCCGGGTTAGAATGGGTCCTCGGTATCACTTGCTTGTCGGATGAGACCGCAAAATCCGAGGTTCCGTGTGGCTCGATAAAGACCCCTCCCTGCTCAAAGACCGTAAGCGCCGAACATAAGCCTAATTTATGCAGCCCTTCACCGGCAATGGCGACGTTTCCATGTGAGTGAAAAATTCTCGGGCAATTCAACAATATACAATCAATCAATCCCAACAATTACTTTGTTAAACACAATTGTGATTCTACGCATAGGTAATCTGATGTTGATATTCAAATGATGCTGGAGTTCCTTATTGACAACATCTACGTAGTCCTTGGTGATCAGATCTTCCAACAGTCTGTTGGAATTCCCATGGGCACTCATTATACTTCTTTATCAGCTGACCTGTTTTTATATTCGTATGAGGCATAATCTATTCAAAAGCTTTTACATAAGAATCTCTTGCTATGGTCTTTTATTCGACATTCAGATATATCCACAAAGTTTTATCTATTAACAATATTCACTTCCAATCATTTGTCTATTGATATATTCCAGTGAACTCGAAATAAAAGACACCACAGAATCTTCCAGATGAAAGGCGAAGATAACGAACAGTGATAATCTCATAACTCCTATAAGCAATATAAAATAGAGATTTGGGCAAACACGGACCCTTGGATATACCAGAGGTGGGGTCAGGTGCCTTGGAGGAGTAAGCATCCCCTGTCGACCGGTTACATCCGCCGTGAGCCGTATATCGTGATCAGGTAAACGGAGCTATCCATAGTCAAAATCAGTGTGTCAGGAACGGCCTAAAAATCGGTATCAAACACGTCAGATAGCATTTGACCCAATGATAGGTTGTATTGGCAAACTAGATCGTTATAACGACCATATAATTTGCGAAAGATGTTTCATATTTGGATATTTTACTGAACTTAGACATTAACAGAAACCAACACCTGGACGTTATGACAAAAAGTATGACTTCAGCTTATGAAAGGTGAAGGTAACGAACAATGATCAATCTCATAACTCCTATCAGCAATATAAAATAGATAGTTTGGCAAACACGGACCCCTGGACACACCAACTTCCCAAACTTATATTCCACCTTTATGTGGTGTTTACGTCTCTCATTTAAAACTATGTATTCTTAATAGGAATTGTGAGGTTGATCACTGTTCGTCATCTTTGAGAGTAGGTATACCTTAACATATAACTGTAAGAACAATATTTCTTAGAGTCTAGATACAAGTAGTGTATAGAGGGCCAAATCAACAATGACCTAAATAATTGAAGATTTAATCATTTGAAGACATATGCACAACAAAACTATTACAGAGACTTGTCCCGAAAATATTATTCGTTATTGCGCATGATAATTGAATTAATGAAGAGAGCAATTCAGATAATGTGCGCAATAGGCATTGTTGCTTTCGATAATTGAATCAATTATGAATTATCACCAATTCAAGTACATACGCGTATGAATTCATTGGAGACAAGCAACAATTCAGTTATTGAGAGCAATATTTCAATTAACGGATGTAACAATAGAATTGATGATATCTTCAAATTCAGCTATGATAAATTTGTGTCGAGGATCTACAAATTGTGCAAAGGGATGTAACTCTTATTTATCATGAAAATGTAAAATTAACAGATTAAAGTGTAAATGTTACATATTAAAGTGTAAATGTTACATATTAAAGTGTAAAATTTACAGATTAAAGTGTAAATTGTACAACTTAACGTGACATTCTAAGGGTTTCTTAAAGCAACGACAAAATAGATGGAATTCGGATGATTTTTTGATTTTTTTTTCTTGCAAAATCTGCAAGGTATACATCTGCTTTGTCGTAAGTTTAGTTATAACACTCCAAATGTTCCGTTGGACGCGGTGAAAGTGGCTCTACGGCCCACGTACATGTTTCATAACTGAGGAAAAGACACGTGTGTACATAAGTGCTGCACATATAAATCTGATTTGTCCGAATGATGACAGTTTGCGCGGCACTGGGAACGATAATCGAACCCCAGACCTACCGATTAGCGACTGAAACCGGACTATACAGTTAAACTAATAACATACCGATTAGCGACTGAAACCGGACCATACAGTTAAACTAATAACCTACCGATTAGCGACTGAAACCGGACCATACAGTTAAACTAATAAAATATTGAAGAAAATGTTTTGTACGCATCAGCTGTGTTGATGCCCTCCTTACATTTATTTGTCCACTGTTTTTGTAGACAAAAGGTACTTAGAGAGGAGGGGTAGGGGTAGGAGTGGGGATGGGGTGGGGCTTCAAAGTTCAAACTACCGCAGCGACGTTACCTCGATTTGGAAAATTACAAAGATATGCGGTAATCTAGTACCGTTCATTCATTACTATGTAAATGCATTATGAGGTTAGAATGGGAACAGATGTTGTGATATTTATTTTGACTGATCATCAATCTACTTCAGTGTTCTTATTTCTAATTGTACTTAAATGACTGAACACCTATCAATTAACAGCGTTATATCTTAGCTATCAATGAACAGAATATGAATATGTAGACGTTCGCAAGAAAAACAAAACGGCAATTTGTCAGAATGCTCAAACTATTCGTCAAAGAAATTAAGCGTATACGCAATAAAATTGACTTGAATCAATCTTCGGATGCAGTGAGCAATTAATTAATCTGACATTTAATCATAAAACCGAATGGGAAGATCTCCTGTTGGTGATTTGTAAATTAATTATTTTGAATCCCGGTATTTTATATGCTTTTTCTTGCATGTTTATTTTCAAATTCATGTTACCAACAATTTATGACCATCACGCTCTTTATCGGTCAAATCCCCTCCCCCAAACGTGCTGCCTTCAAAATCAAGAATAGACTAGGAAGAATTGTTTTAGCACACTAAAGCTGATGTATCCCCTTCAATTTGTCATAGTTTTTTAAAACCATATCTTTTTGGGATCATGTTAAGGTAGTGATTGTAACGCATCACGTGGTTTATTCACGTGGTATCTAAAGAGAGACTATTTTCGTTTCTGATTCCGGAATACATCACGCACCTGAGCATCAGTAATGACAGATATGGAAACAAAGACTTGTCAGAGATAATTAGGCACAGGATAAAGTGAAAATATGTTTAGAAATATACAAGTAAAAATAAAAATACATATATGAAAAATTCCTTACTTTTTTATTGTCTTTTAAATAGGAACAGTGTTGTGCCCATATGATAGTAAATTACACTTACCAACATACCAAATATGAAAGACCTATGTCAAAAAAGTTATGATCCAGACAACAAAATTGCCAAACAATTCTATTATTTGACCTTTACAGAAAAGGTCAAGGTCATCAAAATGGCACATGATACACTGTCTTATCATGGTATACCCACATACCAAATATCAAAGGCCTATGTCAAAAGACAAAAATAGTTATGGCCCGGACAAATTTTGTATGAGAAGAAGAATTCTTCACACTAAAACAATATGTCTCCTTCTAGGAAGGGGATACATAAAAAGTGAAGATAACGACCAGTAATCAATATCATCATTCGTATCAAGAACACAAAAGTAAGAGTGGGACAAACACGGACCCCTGGACACACTGAGGAGGGGGGGTTACCAGGTGCCTAGGGAGAGTAAGAGTCCCCTGTTGACCAGTCACACCCTCTGTGAGCCCTCTATCTTAAGCATGTAAACGGAGTAAGGTATGACACACGTCAGACTGCATTCGATCGAATGACAGGTTGTAGTTGTAAATTAGATCACTAAAACAAATCGACGGAGAGGAAGGGAGATAACTGTATAGGGTTGATAAACTGTCACTGCGAAATTCCATGCGGTGAATGAATAAGAAAATAACTGATAGCAATAAGAAAACGTGTAGCTAATAGGGCCTATAACATTTATTTGACGCGGTTTTTTGTTGTTGTTTTTTTTTTTTTTGGTGTGTGTGGTTTTTTTTTTTATACATACGGACAGTTTTCGAAAGGACAGGCATATCTTAGTTTGATTTTAAATATTGTATAATAAAGTATACTATTTAAAAACAATGAATTACATGCATGTGGACATTCAAATCGAGACAATACACAATCTGCTGAAAATAGCCCCCGTGGTTTAGATTTGTATTGTTTGTTGTTTAAAATCTCAGCGATCAGAGAATATTTAAGAATATATTTGAGACGTCGACCATTGTAGTGCCACGAATTCAGATCAATGCTATTGACTGTTGTTGATGCAGTGATAGTTTTTTTGTTTTTTTGTTGTTTTTTTTCATTTTATCCTATTTTTTCAAATCGTAAAGAAAATCTAAAGTCAATATCTAAGAACACACAAGTGATGCATGCTTTGGTTTAACATAATTTATTTACACAACAGAGAAAATATAATTCTATAACTTAACATGTTATTCTCAAATATTCGATTTCGTGAATTTTAATGAAATGTAAAAAAAAAAAAGAAAAAAGAAAAAAGAAGAAACAACCAACCGCGCATTGAATAATGTTGTGACGCCACGTGTAGTTGTCTAAAACCACAATGACAAAAATAAGACTAGTATGAACAACACATCTGACGACAACACAAATAAAAAACACGTTCACTTTTGAAACTGCGTTTTGTCAATCTTATACGCGTGAGGATATTTGTACAAGTTCAACATCAAAGAATCGATATTGTCACGATTTTGCGAGTAGTAGGTAAATTCCAGGCAGATTGTTGACTGGTGGCAAATGTCACAGTCCGGGGTTGTTTTGTTGGTGTCGAAATAAACGTCCGCCTTCGAAAATCTTCGTACCACTCATAGCGTTTTGTGTGTACTGGTCTGTATTGACGGCAATCATTGGAATGGTAATGATCAGGCGGATATAAAAGACCTTGTGTATTTCACCAAAATAAATAAAACACATGAAACAAACCGTTTACGTCAATGTATATAAATTAGTCATTTGTCTGTTAAACACTCAGGCATTTGTATTCCAAAAATATTCCCCTTCAAATTTTCATACAGTAAAAGGAAAGAAGAAAATAATGACAATCATTTGTGAAAACCTTTTCATATATATATTCTGAATTTGTAGAATATGCATTTAAAAATCAAAATCTGGAAATGCATTTTAAAAGTGTCAACGACAAGAGCAGCTTCACGTAAACTTTTTATTTTTTTATTTTATCTTCTTTTTTTAAAAAAAATATTTTATTGATTTTTTAATTCACAAATATTGACATAAGACAAAGGAACATTTGTCATTTTTTCAAACCACTTTCACACACTTTTATACTCGCACTCATACTTTTGTTGGTTCATGTAAGTGCTTGCATTTTTAATATAATTGTAAGAGAAAAATGATAGCAATACAGAGCTCGAGTAAATAAATAAAAGTACACGTGGCTTCAAAAGTAGAAAAAAAATATTGCTTAAAATAGCAAAATTATGATTTTTTTATGTTGTCAAAAAGTGTTTTCCATACATGACAGGTATTTTCAAATTTTTGTATATATATATTCTGATACGCAATATATTTTTCAACCTTGTATTTGTTGTATAGATAGAACAATAATTCCAAGAATCTTGGCAATTTTTTTTTCATACAAGAAAAAATGTATTGTTTTGTATATAGGATAAGGAAATTTACAATTCTGTTGCCTTTCGACAATGGGAGTTCACCTAATAAAATATTAAGTACATTATAAGCTATTCTTTTGAAAGTTCTTTGATAAATGTACATGCTCAGATTGCTCCATAATATAGATATTTTTTCACAGCCAATGAAAACATGTTGAATTGTCTCAACTTCATCATTACAAAAGGTACAACAATCAAAAGACACAACATTGATTTTTTTAAGACAATAATTGACAGGCAGAATTCTATGAAGTAATCTATATTGTAACCATTGTATAGTAGAGCCCTTGGTAGTCTTAAAACATACAGTAAAAGCATCCTTAACACATATTTCTATTCCATAAGCTACCAGCTCTAAGTTCCACTTTGAAACAGAAGTAGGTATGTCATGGTTTACATTTAACTGTTTGTAAACAGATTTAGTACATTTAGTTTGCAAAATCAAAGGTTTATAATATAATGGAATATAAGGTGTAAAAGATCTATTGATTAAACCTTTGTTTTCAAACAATTTCAGATGAGTTGATATTGCACTTAATACACTGTTATATTGTAATATACAAACTTGGATATCAAATTTTTGTTGAAAAGGGTTATGTGATAAAAGATCTAGGAAATCGCCAATGAGTTTTACACCTTTTTTATACCAGCTTTTGATAAACGGTGTTTTCATACTCACTCTAATATTTGAATTATACCACACAGGAATGCTGGGATAGGTTTCCTTGTAGAAATTTTTGTCAAAGGATTCTATTACATGGATCATAGTAAAGACGTGAACTTGTTATGACCTCTATAAAATCAAAAATACTTCATGGATATGTCGAACAGGCTGTACAACACCAGGAATTCTGTTATAGATTGGCCTTTAAAGCGATTTCTAGAACACCAATGGTACCAAACTAAACAATTTAGTGTAAGGCAACACGTAATGGGGACAGTTCTTTCGTGAACTATAATTAAATGTATAAACATGAAGTTAAATACAAAAAAAAGCTTATGAATTCCTAGTGTACACACTGAGCTTATGAATTTCTAGTGTACACATTGAGCTTATGAATGTCGTTACATTTCTAGATCTATTGTACACATTGAGCTTATGAATGTCATTACATTGTACATTCCTATTGTACACATTGAACTTATGAATGTCGTTACACTGTATATATTTCTAGTGTACACATTGAACTTATGAATGCCGTTACATTTCTATTGTACACACTGAGCTTATGAACACGGGACCTCGGTTTTTGCGGTCTCATTCGATGGAACACCCCATGTTATCGCCTGTTATGACAAGCAAGGAGTACTGAGGACCTATTCTAGCCCGGATCCTCACGGTGGAAGTAAAGAAAAAAGTAATTCGGTAATTCCTACCAATGTGAATTCGGAATCTACATTGCCGTCAATGACAATGAGATTATTGTAAGAGCAAGGTTAAAATACCAAATCCACTCAATCAATTGACAAACCATTGAATACCTCGCACTAAAATTTCAGAGGGAGAGAAGTCTAAGATAAAGATGATGTACTAGTTTTCAAGGTCAGCACATTTTTTTTCTTCTTTTATTTATATTTTCTTTCAACGTCAAACAATTTGAAGTCGAAATATTGAGACCAAACCATCAAATACAGAGAGCTATGTAAATCCGTACTTATAGTTATTTCTAATATTAAATGTTTTAACATAATTTAGACGATGATGTACTATTTTTCAAGGTCAATCAAAATAAATACCAAAAACATCAAAAACAGAACTATATATACCTGTACGTCTGATACCAGGCAACGTAATGAATGTTTAAGAATCTTTCTGCATTGGTATTAGATTTTTTGGATGAAGATGTGACAAATGATGATATGGATGGGTAGATCGAATCCGAATTTCGTTTCACTTCTTTTTCTCATTCAAACCGGATTATAAAACTCCAAAAGCGAGCCGTGATAATGAGACTTGAGGCGACCTATGATGTCCCCTAACTATCACTTGTAAAACTTGGTTGGCTGACTATACATGTATTTTAACAAGTACACGTTCACAAATATATGTTGTTACATAACATTTTCGCTGGCATGAGTCCTGGCTATTTTTGTCACTCATCTCAAAGTTATTGTTTACGATCGCAATCAAATGAAGATTTTTAGTTTTGTTCAAAAATTCCTTCCAGTACTCTAGTGGAACGAACCTCCGTATTCTATACACAACCTACCATCAATATCTTGTGGGTTTTTTGGTTTTTTTTTTTAAAAAGTCAAACGCTTTATCGTAAAAAAAAGAAAAAGATTCTTGTCTCCATGCCATGATTGTAGTGTTAAATTTTCATTGTGTGCAGTACATCGTAAGTATGTTTGATAGGTTTGTACGTTTGATTGATTTAATTTTCATTGTATTTATATGATTGTGTATTACTACAGAAGGTCTTGAGAAAGATTACACTAACTGAGCTAACTTTGTTATTACATCATTATCATTTATATCATTATATCGTTTTCAGTACAACAGCAATTTATCCATTATTTGTATTGAAAGGTTTAAGTATTGAAAACTTTCAGATATGGTTTAACTTTGACTTTCAGCGCTTCTACTTGATCAAAAGCATTGAACATTTAAACCACGCGAATATAGCGAACAATTCAACTATACGAATTAAACAAATATCTGACAGTGAAAAATTCAACTACGGGAATAAAACAAATACCTGACAGTGAACAATTCAACCACGCGAATATAGCAAATATCTGACAGCAGGTAAGTGACTGTGACTCGAAATATCAGTTGAATACTGCCACGGGATTAAGTAAGTCTCGTCGGCCTGTTGTGTGAATGTTATATGTTACATGATCGTGGTATACAGATCTGTTTTTAGTGTGACTGTTGTTATATGATCGTGGTATACAGATCTGTTTTTAGTGTGACTGTTGTTATATGATCGTGGTATATCAATCTGTTGTTTAAATGCTGTTACATGGTTGTGGTATAATGAACTATTGTAAATGCTCTCAAGGGATTGTGGTAGTCTTCATATATTTGTTGTAATGTTTTCACAAGAGGTTCGCTTCTCCTAGTCCCTTTACACTGAAGGGAAATGTCACTACATAGAACACATACAACTTCAAATTATAACAAATTCTAAAACTAGGTTTGACGTCAGCGGATTACTTTCTCAATATATGCAAAAGTAATTGTGTTGATTTAATATCATCTGTACTTATCAATTAAATTCGTTAAGGTGTTACCATTAATTTGTTCATTCATCAAACTAGAAATCAACATATGATACCGCACAGAAAGGTCTTTCTCATAAATCACGATTCATGAGTAAATAGCGTTTCTAATCGGCTCTAAATACACGGTTATACATAAAACACAAACATTCATCCAGGATATGACGCGGCTGTATAAGTCTGTATCTTTCACTTCTTACAACATAATGCATCATTCCGTTCAATAAAACTAATGATCACCTATTTCATACCAAGAAAGGACATCGCAATATTCCAGTCAAAATAGGTCTTTGATATTTTATCTAATTTTGACCATAACGGATGTTTAAACTGTCCATGTACTAAGGAGAGTGTTGCATTTGTTTTTTGTGGCAGACGACAAGGTTCGGACATTGTACACTAAACTGTATGATCTGTCATCTACGCCATCAAATACTCATCAAAACCAAGAAACGGTGTTGTGTCATTGTGTCGCCTGTGTTCGCTCTCAGACGTCCATTACAGACCCCACTATTTGGGGCTTGATACACGTATAAAGGATTTGTCTCTGAAACGGTAAGTAAAATATTCATTTTCTTCAAAATCAAATGTTTTTAAATGATTTTCTAAGTCTGAAAACTTAATTTTTCTTTTTGAGTATATGAATTATTGGTTTCTTTTTCCATTCATTTAATTGAGTTTTTTAAAAGAATTTTTTTATTTGAGTAATGCTTTTATATTCAAACTTATGTGCGAAAAGTTGACAAAAAATCGGTAAAAAAATATATAACGCTTTATTGCCATTTTATTCATTGTCTAAAATGTAGAAAACAGTTCATTCATTGTACCTGATCATCAGTTCTACAATCATTTTGCCTGGGAAACTTCTGTATACGTACTGTGTTCATTCTATAAAACTGTTTAGAATCAATCCTTTAGATTCTATGAATATGAATGGGCATTTTGATCAATGAATGAAATGAAATTTCGTATACGATGAAAAGCCAAGCAATAAAAGCAACCAATTCTAGATGTTTTATTAACTCTTATATTTTTTCTATTCGCTGTATCAAAAACTCATGTTACAAGTCTTTTTACAATCGAATACGTAGTAAATACCATATTGTTTTGTTACCTTAGGCGCTGTTTGTACAAATATATCTGTTTGTGACGTAACCATCTGAGTTCGCATGTTGACAAATGAGTGTAAGCTGAAGAATCTATGTAAATGTTAGTTTTTGTTAATTGTTACAAGACATTAAAATGATGTCAGTGATGTTTACGATACCATATTTCTTTAGAAAATAATCCGTGTCTGTCATAGATATGATTAATTGCTGTGATTGATTTTTTGTTTCGGTAAAAAGCGAACGTCATTATTGTAATGGTTGACTAAGACGTAAATTGTACGAAAGCGTTTTACTTTTAGATAGTTTTCAATTCCGTTGGTGCAAGTAATAACTTGTCATAAGATTTGCCACTATCTGTAAGAGAATAGTGTGTTGCTGTCTCACACTAAATCAGTAACTTTTCTCTCCTCTGTACTGTTGATAAATGGCTGTGCATGTTTACGGTTGGTTGTGGTGCCGGAGTATGACTCGTCCTTCAGTTTTATGGTTGGAGAAATCCCCTGTCCAGCAGCGAAGTGCGATTTATTGCACGCCAAAAAAAGAAGTCCCTGGGCCGGTAGAGACGGCACGTTCTCTCATATTCTTAGTTTAGTGGGCGTACTGTGGGATGCTTGTGGTCAGCTTAGAAGAAAGTGATCAATACATTGCTAAACAGGGTCCCTGTTTGATAACAAATTGGCAAAAATTAGAACTTGCATGCATTTTCCGCATGACACGTTCAATTGCAACAACACCACAATAGAATAGTTTTTGGAAAGTAGGGAAGGATTTTTTCTAAAAGTTGTTTCAAAGCATTTAATTGAATTCTTACGATATTGTATTGATTAAATTCATTGCACTTCATAACGTTCATCTTCAGGTCAAGGTAAAGAATACTCGCCATGGTCACAAGATTAAGCTGTGTGCTAGTCCTTGCAATATCTAGCATTTCGTTTTTGGGTGAGCTGTGTTCTTCATTAATTTCAAGATTAATCAGTGTATTGTGTTTTTAACAAGATACAATATTGAAATTCTAACTACAGTCTACTCTCATATTGCGGAAGCTTCTATTGAACTATCTCTTATATTGAAGTAAAAATAAATCCTCAATAACTTTATCTATATAGTTTAACATCGGTTATATTGAACTTTGGATATACAGTACAACTCGAATATAGCGAACACGGATATAGCGAAATTACGGCTATAGCGAAGTGAGATCGATTTCCCCGGCAAATTCTCTATATATTCTATATAAAAATCTGCGTTTATAACGAACACGGATATAGCAAATTTACGGATATAACGAAGTAAATTCATATTCCCCTTGAATTAGAAATTAACGTAAAAATCACCTTTTATAACGACTTTTTTTTCATTTTAAACTCGTGATTTTTAACAATTGCTTATTACGAAATTTCTGTTTGTATTTTTCCAAAAGAATTTGTTAACGCAAAACAATACTTACACATACATTTAGCAAATATATTGTTGGTATTGTTTGCTATTCTCCTTAATAAATTTGAAGTTTGATTGCATTTATTTTATCATACACTCATTTATTTGTGTAAAGCAACACGTAAATGACAACTGCGGTAGACTGTTTTATGTATTGCGCATAATTTTGTTGATATTTTTCTTTTGACTTTTTCTTGTGTGACTTATCAACCCCTCAAGATAAATGATCATATATAAATCAGTGTGTATATATCTTGTATAAAAATAGTTCTTCTCGAAAATACATAGGCTTAATTTCTCTTAGAGACAATACAAACTCAAGTATACCGATGGCTGTTTTCTTATGCAACTGATATACATGTAGAACAAATCAGTTTTATAACGAATTCGTTATATCTTAATTATGAATTCGCTATAAACGTATAGCGAATTACGCTTATAGCGAATTTTTACAGAGTGTCCGCAGAAATTCGCTATATCAGAGTTTTACTGTAATGAACAATTCAGGTCGATCCCCTGAATTTCAGTTAATCCAGATTAGACTGTACAGTTAAATTAAACGCTTCGTTTGATTTTACTTGACAGATGCCCAGAGAACGTTTGGTGCTTTTGATGGTAGTGATTTTGTGAATGTCAACAACGGAGGTGTTGATGGAACATTACGAGGATTTGATCCAAATATGAGAGTCCCAAGATTTCAAAATCGTCGCTTAGCTGATCTTCCAAGACCTTTACAAATGGAGGTTATTAATGCTTTAGTTGCAAATGGAGTGAGAGGAAGTCGTGTTGCTAATGGTTTTATTGACGGTATTGGGGGTACTAATGGAGGTGGTATCAGAACTGGTGGTGGCGACATTAATACCAGACGATTCGCAGTAAACGGTGCTCAGGGACGTGGTTTGGGTGTAGACACTATCACAGCAACTGGTGCAAACGGTGCTGGGGTTGCTGGGCGTCGCTTTACGGTCAATGATCGGTTTGGAGATACAATTACCAATACAAGAATAGGAAGAATACCACCAGCCACTGGTGGTCAAACCATAGACTTAAGTGCAACACGAGCCACTGGTAGAATCGGAGGAAGGCCATCCATCCGCACAACAACACGTATTACCGGAGGTATGCCGCGCAGTGGAATTCTGGGAGGCTTGGGCAGTAATGTAGATGACTTGTTCTTGGATCCTGTTTCCGGTAGAAGAGTTTTAGTTCGTCCAATTGGTGTAGCGAACAACATCGTCAATCGGAGAACGACTGGAGATGGTGGCATTGCAGTAGGAACACAAGACGTGTCCACAGCAAATGGATTCAGAAGATTCCCAACATCTACATTTGCAGGTGGTCCACAAACAAATCTAAGAAGAACACGTAAGTTTTGTTTGTTTGTACGTATTTACTTTTTTTTTTATATTTTTGAAATCCCTGTAGCAAATTTGAATCGTTGGCATCATCATTGCAGAACTGCCAATTTTCCCATCGAATGGAGCGTCAGGCACAATGCGTACCACAGCATTCAACAGAGGATTCCCAAACAACAGAGGTATGTACACGATAGATTAACGGGTAAATTATGATTCTGAAGATAGATAATTACATATACTCTGTACAGCTATTCTTCATAGATGTCCTTCTTATCTATGACTATTTTTACAGTCTCGCCGTTTCCTTTCGGTGGAATACAAACCGATATTAGTAACAATGTGGCAGCACCACAACCTATCGATCTAAGCTCTCTGGAACCTTTACCAGGTACCACCTCATCCTGTGGTGGACTAGATTGTAGTGACTAATGAATCGAATGTTTCGGATTGCCAATCATCACATTAATTAAAAAAAAAAGATTAACGGATGTTTCATTTATAAAACTAATCAGAATCATTATGTTAATTTCAGATTGTTTCCATACCACTACTAAATAACGTCGTATTGACTTTACATACGTGTTTATCGTTTAATTAACAATGTTTATGTATATTAGCAGTTTATGTATGATTAATACAGTACTCACATTTATTGTAATCTAACAAACTTACATGTATGCTAACCATAACCTTTTTGCACCCGTCATCTAGACAATTTCATGCCAAGGCCACCATTCAACATCCCACCACCGATGTTTGACACCAGACGACGAATGTTTCCGCCTGCACGCCCGCCCCCAGGATTAGGGGCGCTACCAAGACCTGGTCTAACGTTTCCTCGTCAGCCTGTTGTGGATAGAAATTCTGGTACAACAGGTTAAATCTTAACTAAGGTTTAGCTAATCTTTGTAGTCTGATTCTTCATTGTCGATGTGTATATGTAACCCACTTATACATCCACTTTACAGAACTATACTCCAGTTTAATTCATTACTACACGTACCGCCTACTTTACAGAACTATACTCCAGTTTAATTCATTACTACACGTACCGCCTACTTTACAGAACTATACTCCAGTTTAATTCATTACTACACGTACCGCCTACTTTACAGAACTATACTCCAGTTTAATTCATTACTACACGTACCGCCTACTTTACAGAACTATACTCCAGTTTAATTCATTACTACACGTACCGCCTATCCACTTTACAGAACTATACTCCAGTTTAATTCATTACTACACGTACCGCCTATCCACTTTACAGAACTATACTCCAGTTTAATTCATTACTACACGTACCGCCTACGTTTATTTGTCTAAGAAGGGGAGCGTAATTTTTGGATTTCCCCCTGTTTTTTGGGGGGGTTGGGGGGTTGGGGGGGGGGGGGAGGGTCTATAGATCATCAAACATGTTAATATATCACTTAAGAACATAATCAAAAAGAGAATCGTTCCATTGCAGAGGTTTTAAGGCAAAGTGTTCACCAAGATCTTTGTATTTTTTTTTAAATTCCTATTTTGGATTTTAAAGCTATGTATTCTACAATATGTTCACGCAGAGTGATTAATATTTTGAATTTTAGTCGTAGTATAGTTAATTCCCTTTTGATGCTATCGAAATATAATGTTTCATGGTTTTTATTGCGTGTATTCCTCTCACTAAACAAGATTATCTATATAACATTCTATCGGTTTCTGTACAGTGGCATCAAGAACGGCCCAGTCGCCAAGTTTTTCTACTTTTGGATCAACACGTTCTCAAACTTTACCAAATTCTCAGACTGTCGATGGCGCTAATGTTCAGACATTTGGATCAAGAACTCATAATTCGGTAGAAACTGGTTCCCAGACACCGGTTCAATCCGGTAATTCATCCATCGATGTACAGATTGATGACTTTTTAAGTTCACTTGATGCACTCATAGCTGCGGAGGCTTCCTCCCAGGGTCAGGACAATACTCAGAATTCTCAAGGAAGCTCAAGCGTGACCTCAAATACCGCAAGAACCTCAGATTCTATCAATTCAGCCGACACCAACAGCGCGAGTACTTCGATCTGGAATGATTTTACCTTGCCTACCTCTCTTCCAGGTTAACGATATATTTATGCTGGATTCCAAGTGTAGCTACATGTATCATGTTACAAGTTTAAAACTTCGAAAATATTTTTATAACAAGTGAAGGCAGATAAATTTTACAAGTATCTATCTGCAACAAATATTCATATTCTCGTAATCATAAAACGTAAATTACCAACATTAACTTAAAAAAAACTTACTATGGAATAATTTAAAGAAATGAGGTATGTACAGGCTTAATGTTTAAAAAAAATCAAAATCAAAATCTGCACATATTTTTTAAAATCATCTTTGAATTTCTAGATCCCCAGTTCCGTGCTGGACACAACTCGAGGCGATTTAATATCCTAGATTCTAATACAGATGCCTTTCTAAGGACAGACAACGCTGTGGTAAATAACAATATTCAAGCAAACACTGTGCCAGCCTCGCATTTCCCAGGTGTCGCTGGTACAAATAACACTAGTCTTCACTCTCAGTCACAATCTTCTAGAGTCCAAAGTGGAACTATCCAAAGAAATAATGTCAACATCAGAACTGCCCCAAATACCAATACTGGATTTGGTGCTTTCAATCCCACTGGACAATCGAACACTAGATTCAGCTCCTTTGGAAGAACTGCAAATAATGGTTTCAGTGGTACGGGTAGTCCTATCCACGCAAACAACCAAATAAATCCCCTGTCTGCTGGCAATCAAAACCTCAATACAGGAATTCCTCGACAAAATCCGCAAGACATCAGGAATGGGGTTATCAATGCAGTTCAGTCGTTGGTGAATTCCGACGGAGGTTAATATACTTCAATGTAAAAAGGATTCAAATTGATACGGTTTTCTTCTTTTTATAAGCCTTTGTACAATGTTTCTGTCACCTTTTCTAAAGCTATTCCTCTTTGTATAAACAGTGCGTTCCCTGGGTTTCTTCCAGGAGGGACAAGGCCCCACGGAAGGTAATACATCACGCCATCGTATAATGCTTTAAGAACACACATCAAGGCAAATTCTGAATGTGGTCTTGTCTTTCAAATTATTGATTGTAATGATAGATTCTTTATAGCCTTTCATTATGTATGATCCATTGATACATATGATTCATTACCTTCGGTCCATTCTGTGTCGTTTGTATAATGTTGCTGCATTTGTGAACAAGGTCAGAGAAAGTTAACTTGTAACTTTTGTTAGGAGCTGCAGTGGTACAGGGAGATTCATTCATAGACTGGAGCCATTTCAATAAAGCCCTGCAGGACAATGGGTTTGGAAATACCATGCCCTCCAGAACGGACATAAGCGGAAACAACGTCATTTCTGTACCTTCAGCTCCCTCACAGAACGCGCAAACATTGGGCTCACAATCACGGCGAGTGAATTACCATGTAACGCTCTCTTAAGCTTCAGCTCTTTTGTTTGGTTTTATCGCACTTCTCTGCTTCAGTTCTTTTGTTTGGTTTTTATCGCATTCTTATGCTTCAGCTCTTTGGTTGGTTTTTATCGCACTTCTCTGCTTCAGCTCCTTTTTTGTTGTTGTTTTTATCGCACTTCTCTGCTCCACCTCTTTTCTTTGGTTTTTGCCGAATATGCTTTGTCACCAGATTTCTGTATTGGTGGTTGAAATTTTGTCTCTATTGCTTTGCTTTTAATGCAGTTCGGCGTTTTGTCACTTTATGCGCTTTACATTTCACACGTGACTTTTGTGCATTTCAGCGAACGAAAAAGGAATCTTCGTGTACATTTCTATTCCAGTTTTCACTGTTCACATATTCTTCACAATTAAGATAAAACTGCAATGATATATCACAGAATAGAAATGTACTGGTATTAATAGTAGTGCCTTTATATGTGCGTGCATGTACATGTACAGTGATGTGTTATTATGTCTGTAAACTGCTTAAATGGTATGATATGGAATATTAATCAGATTTATTTTTTAGACAAACTTAACATAACGACATATTATTTTTTATATACATCGCATTCTATTTTAGTTCACTTCAATACACAGATTTATAATTCATTCGATTTGTATTCTTGATGGTATTTATGGGAGTGATCACTGTTTGTTATCTTCACATTATAACAGTATAAAGTAGAAATGTTGAGAGAAATGGTTTTTTTTAAAGAAATAGTTTAGCATTATTTACATTGTTCTCTCCCTTTCTTATCTTCACCTACAGATTTAAATAATGCACTGACCTTCGACTCTGTCAACCCCTCAGTCTTCAACACAGGTAGGAAACTAAACATCACAATGATTAATGATTTGTGTAACTTTAACATGTTTAAGGAGGAATAATTCCAATGTTATTTATTACAATTGTTTTGATTGGACAAAAATAAAACTGAACTAGAGTTTATACATCAATAAATCCAAAAACGCGATGTATTCATACACGCCTGAAAACAAATAACATAGTGCGGGGAAACTATTCAAATTTTTGCAATTGTTAATAAAGTGAATGAATTGGAATTATAAGAATCAAACATTCTTTTTGAAGAATTTATCGATGTGTAAACTCCGGACATTTTACTCACAAACTTAACATAAAAGTGCTTCGCACTTTTATTCAGTTTGTGAGTAAAATGTCCGGAGTTTACACATCGATAAATTCTTCAAAAAGAATGTTTAATCCTATAATAATACATCACAATGGCAGACTTCCTTTTGTAGCATGAATTGAAATATAATTACCAGCAATATTGTATATCTTACATCTAAATGCCGAACTGGGTAGCTCAGGAAGTTAACCTGTCGACTTCTGGCCTGGAGGTTATAAAACTTTTACCGTACTCATACTCAAACTCAGCCATGTTTTATGTTGAGTAGAACTCTAAGTAAGCTCCCAGCATACTCGAAAAGTCTTGAGTATGTACTTTCTTTGAGTATGAGAATGATTTTATAAAAGTTTGATAACCTTTACTTTTGAGTATGAGCACGATTTAGAGCACGGAATTTGAGTTTCAGTATGAAAAGGTGCTTTAAATTTTTTTTATAACCTCCAGGCCTGGTCTGCAGATCATGATTTTTCTGTCTTGCAGTTTTTAAAATCTTTTGTAAAGCTTACTTTGTACTAAAACTGCCTTATTAAAAAATTAATTATTTAAATCTGAAAGTGTTCAATTTCAAAATATTATTGTATACATCCTCCGCTTTCCATCCATATCAGATTTCTACGGTGTGTTATTCCTCCTTAATAACTTACATTATCGTCAGTTTATTACGTATAAATACATCTAGTATTATAGGTATTGAATTTACAAAAGGTAATGCCGAGCAAAGCTCTAAACGTAACACGTATGTAAAAGAAAAAATGAGAAAATCGGCAAAGGAATACTGAGAGTAAACTGGTTCCCCGCTGATTGGTGTTACACGAGAGAAGCGAGGTCAACAGGATACCAGTTTATACTGAAAGGTTATCTCTATATACGTTCACTGAAAATTTTGTGATCCATATGGGCGCCTCCATTTTGTTTTGTTTATTAGTTATTCGTGTTTTAGTAGGCGAAGCCCTCTCACGGCCCGAAGTGCCGTGAGAGCGGAGCCCTCCCTATAGGTAACACGTATATACATGTTTAAAACGAAAATATAGAAAACTAATGAAAAATTAAATCATACCTATGGAACTTTAAAATTTTTGGTCCCAATGGCGTCAATTCGAATATTAGCGCGTGGACATGTATTTCTCCATTTTGAATATCGTGTACCCAAGTTCACGTCGTTCTGAGATGTTACATAAAATCCTTAAATGCATGTAAATCTTATTTTCTTAATCATATAATCACTCCTGGATTAACACGATTGTACTATCATGTCTCCTGTATGTTTGTGTATTTGCTAAACACCGACATTGGATATGACGTCACAATGCACTGTTTACATCAGTTGCATAGAGTTTCCCGCGTTCAATTAATAGGCGGATCAAAAATGTCTAAAGTTAGAATACTCTGATTGAGCTCTGTCCTCACATGTGAGGTGCTAATAAATCAGGATATTTTTTTGTCCTGTTATGGATCTAGATACTAATGCCAATATTTTTTGCTTCGCCCTCAACACGGTCACGCCGTATAACATATTAATTTTGAATGCCAAAAAATTAGATAATTATTATTGTTACAGTTTTTAATCACTCATCAAATAGAAAAACAGTAATACGACTAAGTAGATGAGAGAGTTAATTTTGTTTAGTTTTAACTGTCTTTTAAATTGCAAACGGGATGCATTGTCGTTTATAATTTATTGTTTGATTCGAAAGAGAGAAAAAAATCGAGGCTAAATGTGACGTCACAACGCACGCTATAGGTCCTCTGGTGGTATATTCCCCGCATTAAATGAATAAGCGAATCCTGCAGCTATCCTCATTTGCCCCTTTCATATTTAGATATTAGTGGACGTTTAGCGCAAGGGAAATTTCATTAATAAAAAAAATATTTTTTAAATGAATAATAATTTAATGAAATTATGATCATCACTTGGGACACGCCAATGACCATTTCCTGTTTCGCTCGGTCCAACGGTCACACCGTATACATATAAAATTTGTATCGCACCTGATCAGGGCGGTCGTTTTCTCCACATATTCATAGCTTTATTTTGATAATTAGGTAATGGTGAATAAACGAATAGATGCTATTTCTATCTAGATACCTTCTTGGGTTTTGTTACCCAAATATCATCACTGGTCATTTTCACTTTGATTGCTGTTTAACGTCGCAGAGAGAATATTTGGTCCTGGCGTGCCCCTTCTTACTAACATTTCAATTTCAGTTACTTTCACTGTGAGACTTGCGTTGGTATCGTGTTACTGTATGTATTTCAGTTACTTTCACTGTGAGACTCGCGTTGGTATCGTGTATAATGTATTTCAGTTACTTTCACTGTGAGACTCGCGTTGGTATCGTGTATGTATTTCAGTTACTTTCACTGTGAGACTCGCGTTGGTATCGTGTATGTATTTCAGTTACTTTCACTGTGAGACTCGCGTTGGTATCGTGTATAATGTATTTCAGTTACTTTCACTGTGAGACTCGCGTTGGTATCGTGTATGTATTTCAGTTACTTTCACTGTGAGACTCGCGTTGGTATCGTGTATAATACATGTATATTTCAGTTACTTTCACGGTGAGACTCGCGTTGGTATCGTGTATAATGTATTTCAGTTACTTTCACTGTGAGACTCGCGTTGGTATCGTGTATAATACATGTATATTTCAGTTACTTTCACGGTGAGACTCGCGTTGGTATCGTGTATGTATTTTAGTGAAATTACGTTAATGGCTCGCGGTAATCGTTTATCTGTTTTACATAAATCACGTCAATGCTCACGTTAAGATTTTGCATGTGTTTATTTTTTTTACATTAATATTCGTGTTAATTCTTACGTTAAGACTCGTGTTAATTTCTTACGTTAAGACTCGTGTTAATTTCTTACGTTTAGACTCGTGTTAATTTCTTGTCTGTTTCCTGTCAAATCACGTACTGGCTCGCAGCAAATATTTGCCTCTTTAATTGAATTTCGTTACGACTCACATGATCGCTAACGGTAATAATTTATCCGTTTTATATATCTGTACATAACGTTTTGTTCGTCACGTTAAGATTCACAATAGTTTTGCGTCTATTCTTAGTTACATCACATTACGACTCCATGGTACATGTATTTTTTCATCTCATTTTAACTTATTTTTTATTACTTCGTTTAGTTCTTTTTTCATTATTTCACGTTAAAATTTATGGTAATTTTTCGTCTCTCACGGATACTCCTATCAATATGCAAGCACCCCCAGGTAGAGCAAATTGAAATTTGTTCAAATCATGACCCCCGCGGGTAGAGTGGGGCCACAGTATGCGGATTAAAGGTTTTAATTTATGTGGGATATGTATGATAAATCTTTAAAACATTCTTCTCAAGAACAGCAGGACCATGGTTACTCTTGTTAATATGCAAGCATTCCCAGAAAGTGCAGATTCAAATTCTGATCCCCTTGGCTTGGTTGAGGCAAAATTAAGGGATAAAAGTTTACATTCTTCTCATGGGGATTCGGGTTAGAATAGGTCCTCAATTCCAGTTGCCTGTCGTATGAGGCGACTAGATGGGGCGGTCCTTCGGATGAGCGCAAAAACTGAGGTCCCGTGTCACAGCAGGTGTGACACGATAAAGATCCCTCCCTGTTCAAACGTCGAGCATAAGTTTAAATTTTGCATCCCGTCATCGGCAATGGTGACGTCTCCTTATGAGTGAAAATTTCTCGAGAGGGACGTTATGAACATGGTGAAAATTTCTCGAGAGGAACTTTATAAACAATATACAATCAATCAATCTTCTCAATAGCAACGGACCCTTGATTTAGTCATATCAATATCCACGGATATTACGGTGATGCAAAATCAAGTTTGTTCAATTCAGGGGGCCCAGAGATAGAGTGGAGCCATAATAGGATATCAAAGTTTGATGTGGAAACATACAGGAAATCAATGACAACAAATTATTTTTCAAGATTAGCAAGACCATGGTAAATCCTATCAAAATGCAAATGTACCTAAGGCCTGTGAATTCAAGTTTCTATTATGCTCTCGTGACAAACGACTGGGGGACATATTGTTTTTGTCCGGTCTGTCTGAAACTTGAACCTTGCTCGACTCTCATACTTTATTTGTGCATTCCTTGCGACGAGGTCCGCCTTTTGGTATCAATTTTTGTACCTTGAGACCTTGATCTTGGATAAAGATACCTTATGCCATGGTGGGTAACCTTGGAGAGTGACCTAAATTTTAAAACTTTAATCGTATTTGTTTTTCCTGTTCATGACTTTTGAATAGTGATACAGTTTACATATTTCAAATATGCATCCCTTTTCACAAAACCTTTCTTTCTGGTACGAGAGATATTTTGACGTTGTAATTTTGATCTTGGGGTTTTAACTCACTTTAAAGAAAAGTTAACTTAGGCAATATCCTCTGAACTGTTTAACACGGATTTTCATGTCCTGTATATAGATTCCTTACGGAATATGGGAATCAAGATTGCAAACAATCTTATAAAAATCATTGTAGCTGAACATCAGCAGGGCCAATTATGTGAGTGATGTGGCCCATGGGCCTCTTGTAGTTACTTCAAGTTAAAAGTGACGGTAATATCTTGTCTGTTTTCAGGACTAGATGCCACAACAACAGGTTAGCGACAGAGAGAAGAGGCGACGTAGCACTAACATAGATTGTGTATCTATAATCTGTATTTATCAGTAGCTTCCATCCATTAACCGTGCTGTTACCAAAGTATGTGGGAGTTACATACTAACAGCGGTGTGCTCGATTTATGTAGTACTAAACCTTGGATACATGTGAATACTGATGAATGTAATACATACCACGAAGTACCCACCGTGTATATATTGACTAATGTAGAACGATCTTGCGTTAATGTATTTATTGAATGTTATCAATTATTTGTCCATTGTTTGTAATAACTAACGTATCTGAAATAAAATAGATGATATATTTTGTATATCTCTAGTTTTGCTCCTACTAACCAGCATGCGAACATCTAGAAATCAAGCGATTGAACGATATCGCTATATACAAACAGTGTGAACAAGCAACCAAGCACTCGCACAATACTTATCTTACAAAGATTGCCAGTCAGTCTGTGTGTCCTTCTATCTAAGTGTCCGTCCGTCCCACTGACATACTTTCTCGTCACTGAAACTTTTACAGTTTAAGAGGTAACAAAGTAATTTTTTTTTGGCAAATGACACTATCTTGTAAATTTTTATGAGCTATACGGTATTGAAACTTTGATTTAGATTGATGAAATAGGGTTTCTTTACCTACTAGCTGAGCTTATTTTATAGTGTTTTAATTTCTACGAATTCATGAATCAGAACACTATCAGTCAGACGTGCTCAGCTAAAATGCATCTATACAGACTATAACGAGGAAAATGCGGGCATTTCGACGAGTTTTGTGTGCGATAGTAGTCATTCTTTTACGTCCCTTTAGAGAAGTTTTCACTCATATAAATATATCACCAGCCGTTGGTGAAGTGCCACAAATTTTGAACCATGTTAGTACTTACAGTCGTAGCAGTGAGGGTTCTTTATCATGCCAAAGCCTACCATGACTGATTTAAGGTTATATCCGATAGGCCTGTAACTTTTCATGATGGGCCCCTGGTAAAGGAACAGTCATAATCTTAAACGTCTTAGGTTAGACGGGTCATCGGGATCGAGAATCCAACACGGGACTTCCGGTTGGAAAACGAGTGACCTAACCATTAGTCTAATGTGACCAGTATTGTTGTGATTTTATATGCTAATGCTAATTGTATTCATCTGTCAAATGAATAAAGTATCGTTATTTTATACGGAGTCAATATTTAAAAGAGACATTTCTTTTCATTATCTAACGTAAAGTCATTGTCTCGTACATAAGTACTAACTGTTAAAACGTTTAAAATAGTTTAATCCTAGCTAAATATTGAACAGATATTGAATAAGAAGTATATATATAGTTTATAGGAGTTACAAGATTGATTACTGTTTGTTATTTTTTCCTTTTCATAAGGATTTTAAAAAAAACAACCTTCTACTTAGAAGATCCGTAAAACTGATAACTACATGTAAGCAATGTAACCACCCCCTGGATATAAGAAATGATTGGTTGGTTAGTTGTATATTGTTTAACGTCCCCCCTCGAGAAATTTGCATTCACATGTAGACGTAACCATTGCCGATGAAGGGCTACAAAATTTAGACCTATACTCAGCACTTGCGACCTTTGAGCAGGGAGGGATCTTTATCGTGCCACACCTGCTGTGATACGGGGCCTCGGTTTTTGCGGTCTCATCCGAAGGACCGCCCCATTTAGTTGCCTCTTACGACAAGAAAGGGGTAGTGAGGACCCATTCTGACCCGGATCCCCACGGGAACGTAAGAAATGGACAGGTGACAGTCAACATAGGTATTTGTCATATTTTATTTAACATGCCAAACAGATGCTAAAGGCAAATTTACAACTCAACTTTATGACAAACGGAATGTCTTCAGTTTCACCATCGTCAGCTTCCCATATTTATGTAGCAATATTCCATTATCATCTGCATGTGGTGTCTATATCTCTCACCTGGTTCGATAAAAGAGACCATGCTTTTTTAACTCGAGGTAGGCTACTGACAAATGAGTTGATGTTGCAAGAGTTTCAAGAGTCTCGTTTAAAGTCAGCATTTTGCAAAACCTATGGTCAATCTACCAATACAACCATCTTTCATATCAATTGTTAGGCCATTCTTTACACACCGATTTCGACTACAGATTACACAAGATATAGGGTTCATGTGTTTGGGACCGGCCGACAGGGGATGCTTTCTTCTCGCTACCTCAGCTCTGGTATATCCAGGTGTTCGTGATTGCCCTCAAGTTTGTATTTTTTTAATGGTGATTATTAATCACTGTCCAATATCTTTACCTTTTGATTGGTAAATGTTATTATTCATGATATATTTTATGATTACAAATAGCAAATCTTTAAGTTCGCAAGATAGGAAAGATCAGAATATTCCAGCAACAAAACTCTAACGACTCTGGTATTCAAACAACCACTGTAACGATTCCTTTATTCAAACAGCAGTTTGAGCTAATCATTTATTTAAACAACAGTTTTAAATAGCCAATCATTTATTCTAACAGCAGTTTGAGCTAATCATTTATTTAAACAACAGTTTTAAATAGCCAATCATTTATTCTAACAGCAGTTTGAGCTAATCATTTATTTAAACAACAGTTTTAAATAGCCAATCATTTATTCTAACAGCAGTTTGAGCTAATCATTTATTTAAACAACAGTTTTAAATGGCCAATCATTTATTCTAACAGCAGTTTGAGCTAATCATTTATTTAAACAACAGTTTTAAATAGCCAATCATTTATTCTAACAGCAGTTTGAGCTAATCATTTATTTAAACAACAGTTTTAAATAGCCAATCATTTATTCTAACAGCAGTTTGAGCTAATCATTTATTTAAACAACAGTTTTAAATAGCCAATCATTTATTCTAACAGCAGTTTGAGCTAATCATTTATTCAAACAACAGTTTTAAATAGCCAATCATTTATTCAAACAACGGTTTAGCTAATCATTTAGTGAAGCAACAACTGTATAAAAAATAATAATAATAATAAACCCACCACCAACAACAACAACAAATCAATCATTCAAACAACGACAGTATCCAATCATGAAATTTAATGTCAATGCCAATGAAATACAAATTAGATATAGATCGAATTTCAAATTCAGACAAATCAAGTATTTAATACCAAATATAAATATCAAACGTGTCATGGATTGTCAAATTAAAACTTCAGACGAATCCTGGATTGATATAAAAGAAAAATCAGATATCTAAGTAAAAATCGAGACAAATCAAGGATGGATATCAAGGATCCAGGATTGAATATCAACTTTAAAAATTCAGACGGATCATGGATTGATATAAAATTGAAAATTCAAAAGTATCAAAGATTAAATATTAAATTAAAAATTCAGACAGATAAAGGATTGAATATTAAACTGAAAATTCAGACAGATCATGAATCGATATAGGGATTATGGCGGGTGTGACCGCTCGACAGGGGATGCTTACTCCTCCTAGGCACCTACTCCCACCTCTGGTGTGTCCAGGGGTCCGTATTTGCCTAACTCTCTATTTTGTATTGCTTATAGGAGTTATGAGATTGATCCTCACTGTTCGTTATCTTCGCCTTTCATAAAATTAAAAATTCAGACGCATGATGAATTGAATATCGAATTCAAAATACAAAAGGATTAAGGATTTAATATTAAATTTAAAAAAAATCGTACGAATAAAGGACAAGATCCGGGTTAGAATAGGTTTTCAGTACCCCTTGCTTGTTGTAAGAGGCGATTAAATGGGGCGGTCATTCGGATGACACCGCAAACTCTGAGGCCCCGTGTCACAGCAGGTGTGACACGATAAAGATCCCGCCGTTCTCTAAGACCGTACGCGCCGAGAATAGGCCTATATTTTGTAGCCTTTCGCCGACAATGGTGTCGTCTCCATATGAGTGAAAGATTCTCGAGGGGGACATTATACAATGTACAACCAATCAAACTAAAAAAATCGATCATTAATTTATATAGAATCAAAAATTCAGACGGATCATGGATTGAATATCAAATTAAAGATCCAGAAGGGTCATGGATTGAATATCAAATTAAAAATTCACAAGGAGCATGGATTCAATATCAAATGAAAATTCAGACGGATCATGGATTGAATAAGAAAGTGAAGATAACAAACAGTGGTCCACTTCATAACGCCTATTAAGAATACAAAATAAAAAGCAGGACAAACACGGACCCCTGGACAGAGCAGAGGTGGGACCAGGTGCCTAGGAGGAGTAAGCATCCCCTGTCGACCGGCCACACCCACCTTGAGCCCTATATCTTGATCGAGTAAACAATGTAGTCTGTAATCAAAATCAGTGTGTAAAGTACGGCCTCCATTGGTATGAAACCAGTCAGACAGCGTTTGTCCTTACGACATGTTGTATTGGTAAATTATATCTTTATAACGACCATACAATATGCAAAATGCTGACTTTAAAAGAAGCTCCTGTGTATCGAGTCAGTTGAGAGATATAAACACCATATGTAGGTGATAAAGGAATATTGCTACATGAAGAGGGGTAGTTGACGATGAAGAAGCTGAAGTAATCCCGTTTGTCACTTTGAGTTGTTAGTTTGCCGTTAAAATCTATGTTCAATAAAATATTTAAGTATGAAGCAGACGTGGAAGACTGGCATTTCGAATTCAATGGGTTGTGGATTGAAAATCAAATAAACCTTTAATTAAAAAAAATAATTTTTTTTTTTCATCGTCTATCTGTAATATATTTAACCATATTGTGTATTTTGTACAATTTCGTTGTGTCCTCCAAATACTAACCATAAAAAATAATAATCTATGCCTGAAAGTAGGATATGCATATTCTGGTGCGTTATCAGTCTATGTGAATACAAAAGAATTTGTAGAAATTCTTCTTGAATATGCATACGAATAAGGATACACGAAGGATGGTATAATGATTTGATCATTAACGCAAACTATTTTTCACTCAGTTGTGCATTTTCGTGTGTCAGTCGTTCTTGGACTAGTTGCCTTATGTAAACTTTACACAATCTTGATGGGTAGTGTGCTAAGAAGCATAAGGTATTATTCATCTTCAATAAGGAAGAATACGCAAAACAAACAGGATCAAACAAAATATGGTTTTCTATATTGTTTTACATCCTGTTCAAAACTTATCACTAGGAGACTCACCAGCTTTAGGTGAAGTGGCACGAATTTTGACCTATGTATCGCACTTATGGCGGTAGCAATGAGGGTTCATTGTCATTTGAAGTCGATTATTTCATTAGATCACATAAAATCAAGTTAAAGTTTTAATCGTTCATATATATATATATAGTCCCCGAGGGTCTCTACAGCCCAGTAGCTAAGTACTTCGTTACTAGCTTGAAAATACGGATGTATATTTAATTGCTGTTATAAAATTTAGAAATTCATTTCAAAATTAAGGATTATCTCCCTCATGCATAGCTCTTATCCTTGGACGAATTTGGCTCCACTTGTTTGGCACGCTGTTTTTGGCTATATTTAGCTCTAAAACTTCATAGTTATTTCGGATTTCAAAAATTTCGGTTGAGCATCACTGAAGAGACATTATTTGTCGAAATGCGCATCTGGTGCATCAAAATTGGTACCGTATAAGTTTTACATATATATACCAGTACTTTTTATTAAAAAAAAAATTTCCTTTCAGCTGACTTCGACTTGAGGTCCATGGCACGCCCTCGTGCCACTTTAGACAGAGTACCAATTGCACCTGCATCAAGGAGGGGGTCACGAATCAACATAAACTTGAGACCCTTAAGACCGTCTGGTGGTACTGCGACCGGCATTAATGGAGTATCACGTTCAAGACGGTTTGATGTTGATGGGAATGTAGATATAGACATTGGGGTGCCAACATTTATGAATCGCGGTCAAGGTGCGGCGGGAATCAATATACCAGATACAAGAGCAACAATAGACATGACGAGTCGCGTTCCCGCCACTTCAGCCAGAAGGGAAACCACTAGAACGGCGAACACAATCACGGGCTCTGGTTCAAATGTTGCTGGAAGTAGGATAGATCCGATTGATAATACAATAGATGGCTCTGGATTAGCAATCGATGGTTCTACTTCATCTGTGAAGACGACTACAATAAAGAAAATAGGAAGAGAAGGAATTATCGACACAGGTTCCCCAGGAACGGTAACTCGTACAACAACCACAACCACAAGACGACTTGCTGAGGCGGGTATAACAGGAGAGTCTGCACTTTCCATCGAAAACCAGCTCCAAGCTATTGAACAGCAGTTAGTGGCAGCAGCCGGTGTAGCCAGACCGGTTTTTGCCGTTATTCCAATGAACGAGAAGGCCAACCAGGCAGACTTCAACGAATTCCTTAGGAATATGACTAATGCTAACCGTAAGTTTTGCGCAATATAACTGATTTTTCCCATTTCCTGAACAGATTCCACTTAATTAATAATATTTCTATATTTTCAGAGGTGAACATAATTGACCGAAAGTCGTCCAGGACAAGCAGTACGAGAACATTAGGTGGCGACATGGGGGTAAGCAGACTGAATACCCCAATATCTTCAAATCTATAACCATGCACTCAAATCATTCATTTCGACTCACTATGTTGTTTAACAAACACGTTGATGGTGCAGGGGTTTAAGCAGTCTCGTTTAAAGTCAGCATTTTGTGAATTTTATGGTCGTTATAACAATCTATTTTGCCAATACAACCTATCATTGGGTCAAATGTTGTCCGACTTGTTTCATACCGATTGTCAAGCTGTTCATGGCACACTAATTTTGACTACGGATGCCTCCGTTTACCTGATCAAGATGTAGGGCTCACGGCGGGTGTGACCGGGTTGATAGGGGATGTTTATTCCTCCTAGGCACCTGATCCCACCTCTGGTATTTCCAGGGGTCCGTGTTTGCCCAACTCTCTAATTTGTATTGCTTATAGGAGTTATGAGATTGATCACTGTTCGATATGTTCACCTTTCATATAGAACAAAATAAATTTGAATATTTTTTCGAGAATTTATGATCTTGTAGACCTACACGATTCAAATCTGTAAAAAAAGGGAATTAATACCATCAGTAGTTTTCCTTAGAGAAATTAATATCAATGATATCCATTTTTTCATTATGAAGGTCGACAACTCCCTGGGGACAATGGCGGTAGACGGCGTCATAGGTGGGGGAGTTGGGATGGGTGGACCCTCGACAGTCTCTAGTTCAAGTAGAAGCAGCAGCTCGTTTCAAAGTTCCAGCACTAGAACATCTTCCACCGGAGCAAATTCAGGAGACATTGCACTTGGCGGTTCCGGAGAAACAGGCGGAACGGGAAGCACGAAAAGAGTTACGAAGACGACCGTAATCAGAAGAACCTCATCAGATGGAAACACAGTAGGAACTGATCTTGGATTAGATGGATTTGGAGGAAATATCGATGGGAGTATGAGTAATTCTGTTGGCAGCGATGGGCTAGGAGGTGGAAGTTTTACATCATCGAGAATAGGAACATCAGGATCAATGGCTGCAGGGTCTGGATTAATTGATGCAGGTTTGCAAGGAACAGGTACTTCCGGTTCATTCTCCAGTGGTATGGGTACAGATCTATCTGGATCTTTTTCTAATGATATGGGTTTGGACGCTTCCGGTTCCTTCTCCAATGATATGGGCACAGGAATGTCAAGTTCTTTTTCTAGCGATGCTTCCAGTTCTTTTTCTAATGATGTAAACATATTCCCGACCAACATACCATCGGTTAATGACGTAACATCTATGCCAGATCCGATTGGATTGTAGAAATATAACGGACACATTTCTGGTACAAGTAGATAGGCATCTTTAATGGAAGCGGGTGTGAATTATGTCAATCTTAGTACTGCAAATCTTAACAAGAATAAACACAAAAGTAGCGGGGATCGCATCACTTCATGCTTTCTACTATTATCTATTGATCTTACTTTGTAGAACTGTGTTCTTGTAACATTTCGTAATTTGTAAATAATGTGAAAACTTGAGAAACCATGAAAAGTGTCTACCATACTTCATTTCATTTGTATGATTCATCTATATTTATCGTGAATGAATGTTCAATTTAATAAATTCACTACTTTATAAAATCTATCTTTCTTCCATATTCCAAAGAATGATCCAATAATACCGCCATATCATTATCGATACTAATGAAACAGAGGAAATTATGTCTAAAGAACAACATACGGTACAACCATTGAATGCACACTACGAGGTACTTACGAAAATACATAAAATTTATTAATTTATTATATACAATATATACATAGTACAGAATATATCAATACACGAACTGTGGAACAATGATCGTTAGGATGATGTCTGTAGAAAAAAACATTGGATTCCTTCCACCTGTAAATACAATGTAAAAACATTGATATACTAACACATCTGTGTAAGAGTGTTGTCTAGAAAAAGTCAAACTCGAGTGAATGAGAATCATTCAGAGATACTATTTATTGCTGTCAATATAGAAGGCATTGGAATGAAACACCTGCTATATACTAAGTTTTGACACCGAAGGCTAATAGAAAGACAAGCAGGGGGTATAAAAATCATGGAATGGTACACGGGTGATTTAAGAGTAATATCAAGACCGGAAGAGGGACTTGAGGTGTTAGAGAGAGAAGACATTTCATGCAGTTTCCTGTAAGACTTTCAAAAAATTATACTTTCGATGTTCTCTTCAGAATGTGGCAATGCTCTATGATCTCTGTTACTCGGGGATTTTATTCATCTACATTGGCATGAATTGCAATCATTCGATTACAAAGATGGACAATTTTTGCAATTTAACAGTGCTTTTCGTAGTTTATGGCAAAATTGTACTCACCTTTTTTTTATATATACTTTCATACTTTATTCTCTATCCAAGGAATGACTACAGAGAAAATAAGCAGGAAATAAGTAAAATTTAGAATACGTCAAATACAGTCTATAATTTCTTCTAAATCTATATATTGGTAGTTTTAAATGATACTTAAACATTGCTGTCTCATTTGTCCGTACCCAGAAAAAGAGAAAAGCGAAACTATTCGTTGAAACAGTTTTTGTAAGAAAACAAATATATTTCATTTAATGAAGATAGGTAAGTTCAATACACTATATAGAAAACACTACATAACATACCCGTACTAGACTACAGTTGTATCAAGTACTATACATACAGTATCTCCCATGGAATGTGGTGTGATATGATTTATATTCAATGAATTATTTATTATTATTAGTATTAATATAGATTGATATAGCACTTTGTCTAATTAAGACATTTACCCTAAAGCGCTTTACATGTAAAACAATAAAAACAAACTAAAGCAAAGAACAATAAATACATAGAAAGAGGCATGAAATAATACTAAAACTGAGGTTAGGATTTTGTGTGTGTGTTTTCTATCCCTTGTTCTTCTATAGCCTTGGCGAGGGGATAGAAAACACATAACGAGTTGAATATAAATCATATCAAACCACAAATCATGGGAGATTCTTTTCTTCTTCCTCTAAATACAGGGCCTTGTGGGCATCCTCGCACTTGAGATAACATGTTAACCCTCCTCCCCCGGTTATTCAATTACGTTTCTGTATTGTTAGGAATTTTGCTTCTTGACATTTCGTAAACAAAATACGTAAAATTGACGTTTGTTTTTTGACGTCACAAACGGTGTAGGAAAACAGTTAAACTGGTTCCCCGCTGTTTGGTGCTATACACATACAAGGGTTCAGCAGCACTTTGGTTAGCCCAAATGAGCTGATTTCATTGGTCAGTTGATTTTTATGTCCCACTAGAGAGATTCCGAATGGTAGAGTCGTTATAGTCTAGTTATGACGTCAAAGTCTACTGCACTACGTTACGAAGTTTCGCGCTTCATTCCTCATATTCGTAACGTAGTGTAGTCGACTGTGACGTCAAAGTTAGCGTCATTGTTGTTTTGAAATGAACTCTCGTTATACGCGTGAGATAACGATACAGCCCATATCCTGGCTGTCAAAAATTGGCGCTTACCTGTTGGACACGAGAGAATCGAGGTCAACAGGGTACCAGTTTAGGAAAACAGTGTAATAATTAAAATTCATGTAATGGGTGATATCCATTGGATAAAAGAGTAAACATGTGATAAATACGATATGTACGTTTCATACAATGCATATAGAAGACTACAAAATATAATATACTCTAAAGTACCATGGTCATATACTACAAAGTACCATAACACTATCCTACAAAGTACCACAGCACATATATGTTATGAGGTATGCTCGCAGGACAGAAATTATTTACCTCAGAAGCTCATGGTGGAAAAACCTGTGATTGAAAATGTTAGAGAAATCAAAACACTTGAAATTGCAGACAATACGACAGAGTGAATTCAGGCTGTTTAATGTTTTCATTACTGATATAACTTTGTTTTAAAAATCGCCATACATAGTAAGATAATGATGCAAAATCTAAGTCAAATGTAAGAGAGAATGAAAAAACTAGAGAAAATTCGAACTTATACAAAATTCATATTGATAGTTTACAATAATTTGGAGGTGTTTATCAATGGTTTTCAATGCGTAAAATCATCCGATGTGATCATTATGTTAATGAGAGGAAGTGTTTGTAAAAATCGAGTTATACTGAATACTGTTACTGTGATGATAATAAAAACCATTGCTACCTTTTCAAACAGCTGACATAATGTTAAATTTTTACCTTTACAGAGGAAATCTAACAAATCTTGTGTGTTCACATGTTTATAAATCCGTGTCACGTTCGAAAAATGTTTCTTTGTTTAACGAATATCTACATATGTATCATTTATATGAAGACGTCATTAGCTGTAGGTGAAAAGCCAAAAATTAGGCAAAACATAATGAAATATACATTATTTATCTAGCATTTTACGAAAAGATGAATTTGTTGCAATATTGAACAAATGGTTTACTGTTGGAGGCCGTTTTGGATGATACAAAAATAAGAATTAATGTTGGGAGCATTTTTAGATAATTCATTTCTCAGAAATAATTTTGGAAGCCGTTTTGGACAGTACACTACTCAGATCTAATTTTAGAAACGTGTTTAGTTAATTAAATGGCTATCTATTAATTTGGGCGGTTGCTCTGGTTCATTCACTGTTCATGTTTAATTTTAGAAACGTTCTTTAGATAATGCAATGCTCAGAATTGATGGGACAACATTGTATCTTATATCAATATGTGAAGTTTAAAGATACATTCACAGTACTTACTTATAGAGAAATTACATGTACTTACTGGGTAGGCCTACAGGCAGGTCTGCTGCATTTGAATCCGATTGGACGGTCCCCTCTTCTGTAACATCCACACATAGAATTAATCAAACATTGTTAAGCCATTATCTCGATTAATTTAACTGTAGAATTGTATACCTTACACAACCATAGCTTTTTTATATTTGTAGAAGAGAGTAACAATTCTGAAAATGTTTCCCTAGTAACAAGAGTAAAATTATGCTAAGTTACATGATTAGCGGACTAACACAAAATAGTTTCAGAGATGTGAAGAATGGATAATAGCATTGCTTGCTCTAAGGATACAGACTTGTGTTTCAAATATGAAGGGTTAGCGCTTAATTTTATGGCTTATCAATACACTTTACTTATGAAATTCTTATAGGAGTTATGAGATTGATCACTGTTCGTTATCTTCACCTTTCATTGATGTGACGATCTACCTTGAACATGTGAAGATAACGAAGGGTCAATCTCGTACATCCTTTCAAGAATCCAAAATTAAGAGAAGGGCAAACACGGATCTCCTGAACATACACGAAGTGAGATCAGGTGTGTAACGTAGTAATGTTTATCTCCTGGACATACACGAAGTGAGATCAGGTGTGTAACGTAGTAATGTTTTATTAAAAAATAAAACGTATTCCATCTGCTTCTCATCGATTGGTTTTCCGTGATAAAATGAAGAAAACATTCAATTTTAGGGTGATGACAAGTTCATTTACTTCACACATAGTATTTGTATATTCTTGGAACAAATTTTTCTGCAAACAATTAATTTGAAGGCAACATGTGAGCATCTGAAGGTGTAATGTAGACATATTGTCTGCTTGTTTGTTTCACGTCCAGTCAAGATTTTTTCACTCATACTGAGACGTCACAAGTTGTAGGTGAAGTACCATGAATTTAGACTTATGCTTAGCACTCACTGCCGTAATTAATGTGCCAATGCTTATCGCGACACGAGCCCTCCGTTTTCAAGGTTATATCCTAACTACCCTTGATTCCCACTTTTAAATGCCCAGTAGTGCGACTCAACCTGATAGTAAGATGTGGATATTCAGTAAGGACATGTGAAGGGTATGTGTGAGTCTGTAGTGAGGATATGTGAATGGTAGGTGTCGGTTTGTAGTGAGGACATGTGAAGGATATGTGTGAGTTTGTAGTGAGGATATCTGAAGGGTATGTACGAGTTTGAAGTGAGGATGTGTGAAAGGGTATGTGTGAGTTTGTAGTGAGGATATGTGAATAGTAGGTGTCGGTTTGTAGTGAGGCTATGGGAAGGGTATGTATGAGTGTGTAGTGAGAAATGTGAAGGATAGATGTCGGTTTGTAGTGAGAATATGTGAAAGTTATGTGTGAGTTTGTAATGAGGATATGTGAAGGGTAGGTGTCGGTTTGTAGTGAGGATATGTGAAAGGTAGGTGTGAGTTTGTAGTGAGGATACCGGTATGTGAAGGGTAGATGTCGGTTTGTAATGAGGATACGTGACAGTAGATATGGATCTAGTGAGGATATGTGAATGGTAGATGTTGGTTTGTAGTGAGGATTTGTGAAGTAAGATGCGGATTTAGTGAGAATATGTGAATGGTAGATGTCTGTTTGTAGTGAGGATATGTGAAGATTAGATGCGAGTCTGTAGTGAGGATATGTGAAGAGTAGATGTCGGTTTGTAGTGAGGATATGTGAAAGGTAGGTGTGAGTTTGTAGTGAGGATATGTGAAGATAGATATGGATTTAGTGAGGATATGTGAAGGGTAGATGTTGGTTCGTAGTGAGGATATGTAAAGTTAGATAAGGATTTAGTTGGGATATGTGAAGGGTGGATGTCGGTTTGTAGTGAGGATATGTGAATGGTAGATGTGAGTCTGTAGTGAGGATATGTGAAAGGTATATGTGAGTCTGTAGTGGGGATATGTGAAGGTAGGTGTTGGTTTGTAGTGAGGATGTTTGAAGGGCAGAGACATTACACCATCACACATAATGGTAAGAATCTGTCACAAAATAGGAAAGCATGGGGACTGTTTCATTATTACAACTACAAATTCAACCGATCCCCCACTTACTCATCCCTCTCAAGTGTTAGAGGACGACAACACAAATTATCAATAACTGATATCACATAATTTTCACCAAGCTATTCAAATCATAAGATATGCTTCAGGTTCCGATTAAAATACACACCATGGATAAACACTGATAAATGCGTTTGTGCATGTGCAAGTTACAGAAATGTCTGTTGATACAAAATGAGCTCCTCTTAGTGTGATTATTTTCTTTCAAAATTAACCCTGAAGCCAAACAATGTTGAGAGACTTTTAGAAAGCAAAACATACAAGGTGCGTTATTATATGGCATACTGCATTTTTGGTTTGTCATATATATATATATATATATATATATGTGTGTGTGTGTGTGTGTGTGTGTGTGTGTGTGTGTGTGTGTGTGTGTGTATTCGAAAAAATACTCCTATGGGCACGTCACCCTAGCTGAAGTGCCACAAAGTTTGACCTATTCATGGCGCTGAAGTTTGACACCAGAAATGAAAGCAATGTTACACGTCTTAGGTTTGACGTGACGTCCAAGATCAAAGGATTGTTAAAATTATGTTTGATTCGACGCCAGAGATCAAAGGGTCGTTCCGCGTCTTAGATTTGACGCCGCACCTGAAATCAAAGAAATGTTATATGTCTTTGGATTGATCAAAGGATTGTTAAAATTAGGTTTGACGCGACGTCAGAGATCAAAGGAGTTTTGCGCATCTTAGTTTTGACGCCACGCCTAAAATCAAAGGAATGTTAGATGTCTTAGGATTCACGTGACATCTGAGATTTTCGTTAATATTGCTGTGCAATTAACGAAGCTGTGCAAACAAACAGTGACACCCGCTACATTTAACCCGTGAACACCCAACACAGTGTTGCCATGGCAACTCACTTTTACTGTCGAGCATATTGGTTAAGACCCTGATCATCGTTGTTAGATTGTCCTCATTGGCATTAGTCATGTCAATGACGGCCATAATTCTGCCAGGCCTACCTCCGGCTACAAATATGGTCGATTTCAGCAACATAAGTAATATACAGTACATGTACCATATAAGGTATAGGATTGGTTTCAATGGTTTTCATTCTACTTTAACATGTGATTGCATAATCACGAGTTGTTACAAAAAGCATGAAACACATATTCAGAACGCATTGAAATTACAACAATTTTTTTAAAAAGATAAAATAGCTCTCTTATATTACAGTTGTTTTTTAAATCTTTAATTCAATTTTCACATTGCGTTTTCGTATTCAATCAAGATTTCCAATCAAAATCATTAAAATTGCGTCACATTAGACAATGTAACAGATGTTAAACAATTGATATATTTTCGCTTTCTTCGTGTAATTGTTTTTTCAAACACTTTTAAAACATTAAATCTGCAAACTAAATCACAAAACAAAACGTTTTAAAAAGAACTTACACCACACTTTACCTTTATTTGCATTTTTTGGCATTATTGAAGGCGGTGGTGGTTCTGTTGTAATTTGTGCACCTGTAAAACCAAGCTCGTCATTAATATTGTTAGATAATGCAATAATGAACAATAAAGAATAAAATAGAATTCAGATCAAGACTCGAATATCATAGTATATCGTTAGTAGTACATCAACTGAGGGAAAGTCAGTACAACCATGCATAAAGGTAGGTCCATACGTCCATGCAGAGTTAATTCAAGATGTTCACATGTGGCAAAAGCGAATGTGCAACTCTAAATACACTGCAAGATTACACTATTTAAAGATATCATAAATCATATGACTAGATTATAAGCTCATTTCAAGATAAAAGAAGGAAATCAGCATCGACTACTACTTTCAAAGCATCTACATTTCCAAATTTATAACAATTCAGTTTACATGTACAAGACCGCAGGTACAAAAGCTTAGAAAAATTAGAATATTTAGCTTCTATCCTTCCTACTGAACAGTTTTCAACTAATGCTGATATATATGAAGCACATCGTTGTTTCTCATCTATCTTTCTTGTACATGTACCATTGCATTCCCAAAGCCATGGAAAAGGGTGGAATGGGTGGTGTTCTTTTACCTTGCAAAATCTCTTTGTGTTCGTGTGGTGCAGACTTCTACTGAAACACTCGCGGTACTTTACCCAGTAAGACGGTATTCTTAAGCTTTCGTAAAAATTTCTGCACATACAATTTTACCCAAAATGAACAGGAAATAATTAGAGAAAAGTTATTTGGTTTATTAAAATAATACATTAGTAACATAACATGCATCAAATATAATTTAAAAACAAATAAGAAAATCTGTCATGAAGATATTGTAGAGTCCTTATTTCGATTCACAAACCATAACCACGGGAGCAAACAAAGATAAAGTTGTTAGTTTCAAAAGAACAATGGTCGTAATTTAAATCAAGTTCTGAGATCAAATGTTTGATCAAATGTTTGATGGTCACTATGAAAAGGGTGAGGTCCTCGTGTTAGAAGGGTTGTTGTTATCAGCAATATTTCTGAAGGCAGCAAAGGGATCGGTATTACCCGTTCCCCCACCGCTTGGATTTTGGGAAGGTATACCAAAACTGGAGAAAGGGTTCATGCCGTTGGGTTGACTCGTTTGTCCAAAGATACCACTAGAGTCCGATGCGGTTCCACTGGCTCCTGAATAGATATCAAAGAATTATTCTTATGCACATTATTATCATTATCGTTAATTGATGTATCTTTCCCCCTTGCAACCGCAGTTGCGTTTCTTAGTATAACAAAGACACATCGTTTCAATCAAACGGTCATGCTTTGATTTTTTCTGAATGTGAAACGTACTTTGCCTCATTCCAAAAGCAATTCATTTATAATATTTTGTAGCTTAAACTTTATTTCTGCACAAAACGCATATTTGTCGTATGTCTAAAGCAACAACCAATTGTATGTTGGTAGGAGTAAAAATATCCGCATAAAACAAAAGCTCACCGCTGGAAGAGTCAGGGAAAGGATTATTGGAGGATCCCAATCCTTGTAAAAAGTCTACAGGAAAAAACGGAGATGATGAAGTAGTGCAACCATCAGCCCCGCGTTAGATACAGGTGCTTACACGTCATCTTATTCTAAGTTATATCAATTCTGCAAGCACTGCAGTAATATTTTTTCTATATTCAGTATGTAATAGATGTAATACAAGCAACCACAGTGTATTACTAATAACTATCCCGGCATGCACCGCAGTTGCTCCAACTTGATACCCACTTCATCCTACCCACTTACGAGCACAAATATATACCAGTATAAATATCACTTACCTAAATTACCAGGGGGAGGATTAAAAACACCTGGAGTTTCCTGGTTATTTCCAGTGCCTAGGACAGAAGGAAATATTCAAGAAAACTTTCTACAGAAATACCAACCCATAACATATTGTCTAATACATGCGAGGAGGAATACAGTGCAGGACTCTACAACGCTCGGTTTTTTTTTATTTTCGACAAACTTTCATTTACAATTTGGTTCTTAATGAATCAATATGGTCGTATGATTTTACTATAAAGTAAAACTTATGCGGTACCAATTTTAATACACCAGATGCACATTTCGACAAATAATGTCTCTTCAATGATGCTCATGCCGAAATTTTGAAAAATCGAAATAACAATAAACTTGTAGGAGCTAAAAGGAAAACTAGAGTGCCAAAAACTGGAGCCAAAGTCGTCCAAAGATAAGAGCTATGCATGAGGGAAATAATCCTTAATTTTGAATGAATTTCTAAAGTTTATCGCAGCAATTAAATATACATCCGTATATAAATCATTTTACACGAATTGTCGTTTGTCAGGAAATGGTCGTCGATTATGTATGCAAGCAACATCATAAAAACATTTTTCCTAAATTTCAAGTTTCTAGTTTAGATTTTAAACTGATTCTATCTATTAATCTACCTAGTTTATATTTTAGAATGATACTATCTATAAATCCATAACTGTACAAAGAACATACCTGGCAAAGTGGGTGTCTGGCCAGCTTGTCCTCCTGGAAAATAATTAACGTTTTATTTAAATTAGAATCTAGGCGAAGAAACACGCTGAATTCTCTTGCAAATAAATCTATATACAACCTAAGTAAGCGCTGGTATTTGTAATTCAGTATATCAGTTGTATTTCAAATCCATAATTTAACAAATTGATCATCATACTTAAGAATTGTGGTTTGTGATGAATAAACGTATAATAAACTAATGCACTAACCCCCGTTATTTGGTGAATTTGGAGCTCCCATCTCGGGTAATCTTGGAAATCCGGGTGGCATAAAAGGAGGGAAATTTGGGGTTCCGCTGAATGGATCGGGTAGTCCTGTTAAATTGCCACCCGGAAGATTACCAAATAAATTCATGCCAGGAATACCAGCAAATGGATTACTGCCTTGGCCCCCAGGTAATGGGTTCATGCCAGGAAGACCTCCCAATGGATTACTTCCTTGTCCTCCACCTGATGGGTTCATGTCAGGAATACCAGCAAATGGATTATTGCCTTGGCCTCCACCTGATGGGTTCATGGGAGGAAGACCTCCAAATGGATTACTTCCTTGTCCTCCACCTGATGGGTTCATGCCAAGAATACCAGCAAATGGATTATTGCCTTGGCCTCCACCTGATGGGTTCATGGAAGTAAGACCTCCAAATGGATTACTTCCTTGTCCTCCACCTGATGGGTTCATGGGAGGAAGACCAGCAAATGGATTATTGCCTTGGCCTCCAGGTAATGAGTTCATGCCAGGAAGACCTCCCAATGGATTACTTCCTTGTCCTCCACCTGATGGGTTCATGCCTAGAAGACCTGCAAATGGATTACTTCCTTGTCCTCCACCTGATGGGTTCATGCCTCGAAGACCTGCAAATGGATTACTTCCTTGTTCTCCACCTGATGGGTTCATGCCTGGAAGACCTGCAAATGGATTACTTCCTTGTTCTCCACCTGATGGGTTCATGCCTGGAAGACCTGCAAATGGATTACTTCCTTGACCTCCACCTGATGAGGTTACACCTGGAGGACCTCCAAATGGAGCATTAGCTGGACCTCCAGCTGAATTACCAGGAAGAAAGCCTATTGGGTTACTTCCTTGAGGTCCTCCAAATGTATTCATACCTGGAAGAAAACCCAATTCAATATTAGATTGATTTCCGCCTAATGGATTATTACCTTGTGTGTCAGGCAACTGGGAGTTACCTGGAAGATTTCCAAATGGATTGATGCCTTGGGTTCCGTCTAATGGATTGGCACCAGGTAGACCACCGAAGGGATTGTTACCATTATTTCCCGCTTGTGGAGTGTTCCCTTGAAGACCTGCAAATTGATTATTGCCTTGAGGTCCACCAAGCGGACCCCTGCCTTGGGCTCCACCAAACGGATTACCGGATTGAGCTCCGCCGAATGGGTTACCACCTTGACCCCCGCCCGATGGATTCAGACCTGGAAGACCACCAAAAGGATTATTACCATGATTTCCAGTTAACTGGCTACCGCCTGTTAGAGCACTATTGCCTTCGTTTCCACCCAAAGGATTAGTTCCCGGGGCGGGTCCAGCACTTTCAATGGCCTGAAGAGCCTGAAGGAAATTTTCGAAATTTGGAAGAGGAGTTTGAGTCTGTGCTGTACCTCCTGTATTACCATTGTTTCCCAATAATGATGATAAATCGACATTTTGTCTTCCTGATCCGCTTCCTGCTCTTAGGAGGGCTGACAGATCGGGAACTCCATTGCTTCCCGAATTAACTTGACCAGTGCCCAAACCAACGTTTTCGGGGAACGTAAGACCTGGAAGAAGTTCTATAAAACCAGAGTTCTACTATATTATTCCAAGATAAAACTTTATGATATAACTCAAACAGACATTAAAGCTTGAATTTGTGGCTCACCTGACACACCCGAGTTCTGCGGCTGAGCTTCTGTACAGAAGAGAAAGAAACAAAAGATAGTGGATGTACAAGTATCATTTTACCTTCACCATTATGATATAGTGAGCAATTGTTACGATATGAACCAATCAGAATCAGGGAATAACTCTTCTCATTAGTTATTTGTGACCGTTAAGGTAGCTTTAACGGTCTGAAACTGAGTTTTATCGGCGAGGCGTTAGTTGAGACGGTAAATGGATGTTTGCAACCATTTAAATCAGCATTAACGATCGCAAATAATACACGAAAAGATAGTTATTCATTTTTAAATGCAATTTATGCATTTTCTTGATGTTTACATCTTTTTTGTTGAGATTTGCCTTTTTTGTTAAATGAAATACGCAACGATACATTTACATTTGACGCCATACTTTTTGGGTCATTCTATTATGAAGTTGCAATGGAAAGTTTTCCGTCTTGTTGATGTTCGTGTGATAGCCTCAAATATCAGAACCAATCAGAATGCAGATTACAAAACAACAGCATTGGAATTTTCATTAAATTTGAAATTATTAAAGACAGTAAGTAACTATATCAAATCTCTTTCAAAGTCATAAGATGCCAGGAACCAAAGTTAGACGAATACTTCTGATCAATAAATGGGTAATGCCTTCATTGATAGTGGTTATCATTCAGATCAGGGTTATGCGTTAGACTAGTAGTTGTCTTTACTTTCTTGTCTGCAACACATTTTAGAAATAGTTCATAAATCACTGGCACACCTTTATTTGCAAACCATGTTACTAAAAGACCGAAAAGGCCCACGAAAAACTACTAATACAGCTTTAGTCCAGTTAAGTAAAGTAAGCTCCAGGTTCTGTATTTCGAGAAACAATGTGAAAGCAACTCTACTCACATCCATTCACCACCACTTATTAACCACTACTCACACTCATTCACCACTACCCACACTCACTCACCACCACTCACACACCACCACTCACTCACCACTACTCACACTCACTCACCACCACTCACCCTCACTCACCACTACTCACTCACCACTACTCACACTCATTCACCACCACTCACCATTACTCACACTCACTCATCACTACTTACACTCACTCACCACCACTCACCACTACTCACACTCACTCACCACTACTCACATTCACTCACCACCACTCACCACTACTCACCCTCACTCACCACTACTCACTTACCACTACTCACACTCACTCACCACTACTCACACATCACTACTTACACTCACTCACCCTCACTCACCACTACTCACCACTACTCACACTCACTTACCACCACTCACACACCACTACTCACACTCACTCACCACTACTCACACTCAGTCACCACTCACTCACTCACCACCACTCACACTCACTCACCACCACTCCACTCACACTCACTCACCACCACTCACCACCACTCACCACTACTCACACTCACTCACCACTACTCAGTCTACTCACACTCAATACCACTCACTCACCACAGCTCACACTCATCACCACTCACACTCACTCACTACCACTCACACACCACTACTCACACACCACTACTCAGTCTACTCACACTCACTAACACTCACTCATTCACCACCAATCTCACTACCACTCAAACTCGCTACCACTCACTCATCACTCATACAAAGTTAACCATTTACCACCTACACTATAGCATTGTCCATTCTGAATGACACTTCTGTTGTTCCCCAGTTAGATTTCATTGATCTCTTATTTCGTAAAGTTGTATCAACCATGATATAAATGAAGACTTCCCCTATCCATTTGACTTTGATCTGATCATGCAGTAAATGGTACTTACGTGTAGAGGGTAACCATGACATCTGATTATTATTTCCACCTATTCAATAAAAAAAACCCGCAATGGTCATGTATAGATCTGATCCATTAATGTAATTTTTCCAAATTTCCATAAACATTTTGACAATTACAGAAAAACAAGAAAAGCTGGAGGACGTGATGTGTTTGCGTTGAAGTATTGAGCATTATTGTGATGCAGATAACTATTGGATAGGTACGTCATTCAAATTTACTGTTGTCATTAACAACGCAAATGATTCCTGATAACGTAACTATGTAGATCTAATGCAAAATGCTGGAAATAAGCATTATGTAAGTATTCCATAACAACGCATGCCCCATACGAGCCCCACGTCAAGTCGTTTGCGTATCTTACAGCAACCATTTATGCATAGATTAATCAAAATACAAAGATAAATAATGGGAAAGTTGAATTTGATAAACATATTGCCTTGAGTGTTATTTATATATATATTGGTTTAATCTATTTAATTTTAATTCAAAACATGTCATAGATCATCTGTCAAAGAAGATGTCATTTTCGTTGCATCAAACAACCCTTTGCTCGTCTCCTCAGCCTCCGATTCTATCTCCCTTCAGCATTCTGAACAATCAAGCATAACACGGTCAGTATATGTGCTTCTATCTAGGCTCTTCAACAGGCACAACTTTATTCTATACGAGTTTCTGCCACTTAAGCGTCCACACGCAGTGTCTAAGTCTCTTGTGTGTTTGAATATAAAGTTGAAAAAAATTATAATCAGATATTTTGGGACGATCGGGCGGATATTCTTTTTTTTATAGGAATTTGGTATGTCCTTATTTAACATTCTGTCAGTAAATTAAATGAATAGGTGAAAACAGAGAAGTAGTCATAGTACAAAAAACAATTCAGTAAATCCTGAAACTGTGATACGCTTTTGTTAGAACAATTCAACAGTGACGAAAAGGAAGGAAATAGTATATATATATATATATCTACTCATTAGAGAAGATTTACTTCATTACTCATTAAGTTTAACCTTTGTAGAGAAATATCCAGAAAACTACGTATACATTAAAAGTATATACCTCTTCAAAATGTTTGATCACATTATACATATCAATATCTCTCTTGAGGTCTTTTAATCCTTTTTAATCCATTGGATTGAAAGTGTAAAAAGCAGGTAATATAATTATATTTGCTATTCAAATTTAGAAACAATTTCAATTTATCTGTGTGTAAAGTTTCACAGCACAACATACCTGGCGTTCCGGTCGCACCTCCAAAAGGATTTGCACCTGGTAATGAGAACATGGTAGCCTGTCCATTATTTCCTATAAAACAACACATGAAATAATAAAATATCATATGATTATGCATGCAAATGTGAATAATTTCTATGATTGAGTATTTATTGACTTGTATATGAAATATTGTTTCTACATCTCTTTCATGTATATATATTATATATGTTATAACTTTAATTTTTGAATGGCGAAAAAGTTGCATGGCTAGCGTTTAGCAATGAATTTGCTTATGTACACGTCCAAAAGACACGTTTGTGTTTATTGCTGTCTACATGGGAACTATACTACATGCATTATCACTAATCATTACCTTATACTTTTAGTCCTCCTAGCCCAATATTTTCTCCAAATGAGTTTGTTGGCTTTCTTGTTGCCTAATTATTAAGATGTGCCCCTCTTATGACGGACAATAAATAATTTTAATATTGCATCTACACAGTGATTTATAGAATCCTTCTATAGGTTGGTGCTCACCTTACTATGTTAAGTATTGTCGCTGATCCTTACCTAATCCCAGTGGGTTTGGTTGTCCAGTGCCCAGTGGGTTTCCTTGTCCAGCGCCCAGTGGGTTTGGTTGTCCAGTGCCCAGTGGGTTTGGTTGTCCAGCGCCAAGTGGGTTTGGCTGTCCAGCGCCCAATGGGTTTGCTTGTCCAGCGCCCAGTGGGTTTGCTTGTCCAGCGCCTAATGGGTTTCCCTGTCCAATCATAAACGGGTTATTGTTTCCATTTCCTACGAAATCAATAACAAATCATGAGTAAGTGCATCATATGTACATGTTGCAAACCCTTTCTGGAAAGATATGGATTCTGTACTTTACATATAGATCATGTCTTGATACTAATGATATATCTTATAATTCATCAAAGTTACCGAAGAAAAAAATAGCGCATCCTATAGAAATTTGAATGAGAAGGTACTTTAAATAAAGATATGTCTAATAATCAAAGTTAGCGAAAAAGCAAAACATAGCACATTCTATGGAATAAGAAGAGAGTGAAATACATCAAAAACACAAATAACACATTCTGCAGAAGTCGGACTAAGATGGGTGTGAAATACTTTAGACCTGTTTTTGATCCAGTTTTATAAACTTCATTAACACTTCTATGCTTTTTCATGACACATCAAGCTTAATACATTGTAAGTATTTGAACATTTTACATAATTTAGAAGACGTTATGAAGAACTCGCTTTTTTGCCCATAATTTCCAAATATAATGCGCTGATGCAAAATATGTTTATTTTTATTCTCCACAGGTAGAGAAAGCGAAGAGTGAGATAAAATGTTGTGAGTATATTATTTTTAACAAATGGGAAATTGTGCTGTTCTGGAATAGTGTTTCCTTTTACTTTAAAGTATTTTTTTACAAATACAAAGATTGTAGGTAAAATACACTGCAGATTCAAACATTTCAGAAATTGTTGTCAAATCTAGTTCCAAAAATTCAAGGTCCCCCAACCCTGACACTAAACCATGCAAATTATTTTTATGGGGCAATAGATAAAACATCTAAGCATAACCAAAAATACAAGAATTGTCCACGAACCTTGTAGCCATGCAGGAAGTCCTGTGCCTGGGGTTTGTCCTAAGGAAAACAACCATACAATTTCACATATTATAGCTAAATAATGCATTCTTTATAGAGGCTAAATTCACAAATCATGAAATCACAGAAGATTTGAGAACCTAGAGATTCCGAAGTTGTAGCCCCTGACCCTTGAACAACTTCTGTGAAGGGACTCCCTGCTAAAAACAAACCATAATCTTCAACTCTGGTGTCCACTTAAACCTTACTAAGGCATATAATGTATGTGTATATATTCAATTCATGCTAATAGAGTAAACAGAAAAAGTATGTTTTACTCACCGATATTTCCTTGTGACGGATTTGGCACTGCAAAACAAAACAAGAAAATGCATGTATTTTAAACAATATTATCTAACGATTCTCTGCTTTATCAAGACTCTTCTCTGTTGGCCTAACAATGCATCTCTTTAAGATTCATAAATAACTGGCGTCATTCATAAAGTCAAATCTCAAGACACAACTTGCCATTCTCTACCCAGAGTTCCATGCGCAAGTGTAACTTGCGTAACGCGCCCTCTGGTGAGAGAATGACAACTTGCACGATCGACCAGACTGGCATGGCGGTGCTACAAATATATAGTACAGGTTAAAAAAAGTACTACACGAATCATTAAACTCTTTCCAAAAATAGTCAAAGCAAGTTTTAAAAAGTCCTTAACTTCCACCATAATCTGCATCAGTATATATCACCAAATAAAGCAAGCCCTCCACTTTTTGCACAAGGTACATTATCGACAAAAGAATTCGAACACAAAACTCTCATTATGTAAACTGTATTAAAATCCTGATGTTAACACATATGATATTTATAAGGACATAGACCGTTTATTTGAGATTAGGAATTTTTAAACATTCGTCTATTTTCAGTCTCCATTAAATAACGATGTAAATTGCTAGAACGTTCCCTGCTATTTGAGAAATGGCTGATGATGTAGAGAGTTTACATGTACCAGCAAAAAGGTCAGATGATTTTCGGATAAAGTTGGAACAACAACAAAAAACCCGGGTGATATTCGGATAGATGGGATTGTGGATGAATAGATGTTCGGACAAGACTGGGTATTATATTAAAGATGCAGTTATGGTAAGTCATCTGATGAACACGTCAGTAATTATGTGTGTATACCACTTCATCCTTTAGATAGCAATAGCATACCCACTAGTATTCAGACAATAAAAGGGATCAAGAAATCAAAACAGATCTTCTAGGATTTGAAAAACGAACTACTTTGTTATAATGTTAACAATTTCACGTTAAATCGTTTTTTGTATCTGCTAAATCACGTGGTACAAACAGAGCATTACAATCGGCTAAGCTGAATTTGACTTGCAATGAATTGTACCTTGATTCCATCGTGCTAAAGTTTGAGAAACAAATAACAAAATTATTTTCAGGTTACACTGAAATAACACAAGTGTCCATTTTCATGCTGTATAGATCGTTTTCACAGCTACATATACCAAGTTTTATTAAGATTACCTTTCCAATGCCACATTGAAATTTTAATTTGATTTTTTCAAAATATGAAAATAATGATAATCTTTCTGATTATAGACATAATGAAGTTTTACATGAATGGTGTCGATAACGAACAGTGGTCAATCTCCTAATTCCTATAAGGATAATTTTGTTTCTGATTGTAAATAATAGTTTAACATAAAATTAACTACATGTCAACTATCGTAATGAGCTTCAACTGAATGGTAGAAGCTTCGTATATAACCATGTTACTAATATGATTTATTTTGAAGATGATAAATACCAGTTTTTCCCTACCATTTTCAAGTTTAATTACAAATGAATGAATGCTGTTATTTTAGTATATGCAATTTTTAACACAGTGAAAAAATGACCATATGTTGCCATATTTCCACAAAGTTTACTCACACATGGAGTATTTTAACACATTGATTTAAAAAAAAAAAAAAACTCACGAAGGCTTCCTTGTGGTAGACCCGGTACTGTAAAATAGAATACGAATATATAAGCACCAAACATATAGTTATTTTAATGTGTTCACCAATTTGCCTAAAAAGGTTTAACTAATAGTGAAATGGGACACTTTCATAAAACCAGATTTTATGAACGTTGAACCATTTCAATTTTTACCAAACTGATGAAATATCTGAATAAAAACCTTGTTCATGTGCCATGTGTATGAAAACGAGTCATCACTAAGATCAAATGTAATGCACGCAGCATTCAATCATGTCTGAAGGGTGTACTCAGTGCACCTGATATGCGAGGGTAAACTCTTCAAACGTGACAAACAGCTGGGGTACCGGTGACAGAATTCCTACTATATACACCCCTATAAAATTCGAAAGCGTTTACATGAGTTAAATGAATGACAAGCAGGATCGTCACTCTGAAAACACAGAACCAATAATTAAAATAAAAAATAGTGGCATTACAAAATTTCAATTCCCTGAAATCCACATACTGCAGTTACATGATTTACACAGAAAACATTTCGAACACGTCGTACTCATTGAAATGAACTGCATTATAACCCGATGTTAACACACAAAATGAGCACATCACCTATAGCCATTATACGCATGCTCAAACACTGCAGGCATTGCTTTTTCTGAGTCTTTTTAATTCAAGATAATCTTTCCATAGGTGTTTTTTTATTTGGAGCTCTAGAGACCCATATTTCGCTGTTCTCTTTTCGGTTGCTTTTGAAATCTTTCCGAATTTTTTAGATAATCATATGATAAGATATTTGTAAATACATTGAACATCTCGAAATGTCTGGTGTACATCTACATTTGAAATAAAATAAGAGAGTTTTAATGACTGGTATAAAAGTTGGTACATGTTTCTTGCACTCCACTCATATTGAAAAGATAAACTTTAGAAAAGCACAATAAATTCCATCAACAGAAAAAAAGGATGACGTCAGTGGTTGCTGTGGAATCGTTAAATTTCGTGGGGGCTGAATTTTCGTGGATTTCATGGGTACCTCTATCCCACGAATTTCAAACCACATCGAAAAACAATTTATGCAAGACTTCAATGTACAGAAAACATATCCCCAAAATTATAGTTTAACAAAACAGAAAAATCTCCACAATTTATGAAAATTGGCCTTCACGAATTTAAATGATTCCAAAATATGCTCAATAGAAAACAACCATGTTTTTCCTACATGTAAACCAAGCATAGAAATATGACATGAATTTCCTTTCTTTCCTATTTGAAGAGAATTAATAGAATGAAACGACAAGGGACATTGCACAGAAATTAGTTTTACGTGTAGCAGCCAATCCCGAACCAATACTCGCGCGTGTGAACGATACCTCGATTAGATCGGAAAGCGGGTCGCTGTTGAAATTGTGGTGGTAAAACTAAAATAAAGTAGACGACGAATACGCTAAATGAAAAAAGGTGGAGATGACGAACAGTGATCAATCTCATAAACTCTATACTATTCCACAAGAAGAAACATTGTTTTATTGAAATGCTTTATGAATGTTTCAAAGAATAATTTCCATATTCTAAAGCCCAGTATATCCCAAATAAATGTATAAACAAATGATAGTTTTCAACAATGAAAACTAAAATCACAAAGACTGTGTCTGAAGTATGAAAATTTATAGACGTCTGTATTGATAAAACAAGACGAGGGCTAAAGTGTGGTTGATCAGAAAAAATGGTCATATTTTACAAATATGGAAATGTCCTGCTCTTACCAGCATCTGTAAGGGTAACTCGTTCTGTAACACAAATGATATTATGCTTTATATGTCACAATTGTGCCATTTAAAAAGATCTTTAAGCTCGTACATAAATTCAGTTAACATTTTAACGTTTTTGTTTTCATTTGTTTTACGCCCCTTTTAGGGTTTTTCACTCATATTGAGACGTCAACAGCTGTAGGTGAAGTACCACAAATTTAGACCTAGGCTTAGCTCCCAGAGCGTGAATAATTTTGATCATAAAAGAAAGTAGTTGTTGCCCGTCTCACAGAAAATGAATAATCTTTCAAGTCACAAACTCAAAAATTATCTAGAAAAGTCATTCTTCAATTTCTTAATGAAAAACAGGGATTTATCTACTTCATCTTAACCATATGAATAAAAAAAAAAACGTTCAAAACAAATGTCTGGTTTATCATTTGTATATTTTATAAGAATTAAATCATACACCTTGTGCATAATTGTTATAATATGATTATTAAATGATTTTTAAAACACCAAAATCTATTTTCATTAAAAAGACGGCACAAGACGAGATCAACGAAAGCTAAAAGATGATGGTAAAAGAATTTATCTATCATATCGTTCTCCTGAAAGGTGAAGATCAATCTCATAAATCCCATAAGCAATACAAAATAGATAGTTGAGCAAACACAGACCCCTGGACACACCAGAGGTGGGATCAGGTGCCTATGAGGAGTAAGCATCCCCTGTCGACCGGTCACATCCGCCGTGAATCGATTTGCTCTCACTGCGAAGTGACTCTAGTTAACATTGAACCCCTAATGTAGCCTTAGTAAGACGTGGGAGGGTGTGGACCAACCAATCAAATGACCGAACATCCGCCGTGGACCAACCAATCAAATGACCGAACATTCACCGTGGACATTTAGATAACTCTCTGAAATGTTGATGGACATTTCACTGTGGGAAAAGAAAATACCCCTTTTTCAAAATATTTCCTCCGTTTGGGTGATACTAATGATGTCTAAGTTTGTCGTCCTAATTGAACCACTTTGTGTTTAACTCCCCTTGCGAATATAAAGAAAGATCTCAAACTCCCATACCAATTACTTATGCAAAACAAAGCCTACAGAGAAACGGAAAATCTACAGGCAAGCTCAAAATAGATGAGCGGAGACGCCGTAATTCGATTAATCTGCAGACAAAGGGGTTATCAACAACTTTTTGTATCACTGTCGTCCTACATAGTAAACACATCCATTAGTATTCAGAAAATAAATTGTCTCTATTACATAATAAAAGATAAAGTAACGGCTTTAGGTTATGGACACCCAACATTGTGGACACATCAAATGATGTTGTAATTTCTGTGTTCATGTGATATTTTCTATCATTTGATCAAACAAAACTGTAAATCTGTCATTGATACATAACACGCAACCAAACAAATTCAATTGTGGGGTATTGTTTCTCCATTGTAAAGATTTGTGTATAATGAAAAATTAAAGATGGTTTCATGGGAAACTTTTGTGGTAAATATGATTTTCATAAATATTTCGAACAATGAAATATGTTGACTATCCTATGACCGTCAGTGCTTTTTTTTAAAAAAAACCCAACAAATATCAGATTTTCATTCAATGGCAAACCATGCAAAAATAGAAATAGTTGTTAAAACAATGCGTCTATTAGAATATGAAATCTTACTTCATCATATACAACAATTCAGCATATTATGTTTCGTTGTAAGTTGCCGTATAAATATACTGAACAGCATATTGCAAAAACAAATGCCAAACACCACACATTACAAACTGGGGTGGTTAGTTTAAATTGCAGTGATTTATACCTTGATTCCATTGTGCTACTGTTAGAATAATGAAGAACAGACAACGATATCATAAAATAATGATCATCAACATTGATTTCACATCAAAGATAAATGATATTCCTCAAAAGATCAACGTGAATAGATATTCTTCGTTTCGTGTCTTTATTACTTTGAGCAATACGGTCATCAGTTACATAGTATATACCAAATCAAAGACACTATCTTAAGCGCACGCAAAATACATGTACTAGTGCAATAATTTCCCATTCAGTGACTTATATATACACAAGTTATATCCACATATACAGTAAAAAGTAGTCACGTTTACTGCAAAGAGGAAAAAATAACATTAATTTGACCTAATAGTAATACAAGGGCGGAATTCTATTATTGTCGCATTTCATATGATCCTTTGATACTGATGTTATGATAGGTAGTTTTATTGTTGTCAGAGAAAACACCATCTTCACAGATAAGCTAGGTGTGTAATACAGGAATACGCTAACATAAAAATTGCTGTCATTGTACATAGAAAATTAATATCGTATAGGGTGGTTTTTTTCCGCATGTGTAAACTTTGGTCATTTTCTAGCTCATAAGTGTACAAATAATTTTAGTGGTATATATTTTGGCAGGCATGAAGTTTCAAAACATGAAAACTGATAAGCAGTGTATTGGTAATTACTTATCTGTAATTAGAATATTTTACTGACTCAGAAACAATTGGCATAAATGAAGCAGTAGTTTATTTACCTCCTGTTGATGACGTAAAAACAACTGCTATACAGAGTTGCCTTTCTTGCGAGCATGCGTCATATTTGGGTGCAAATTTAGCTATTAAAAATTTAGCAGTTTGATACCAAACCGCTAGAATAAACCAATATTATCATCCCGCACAAAAAACCGCAATATGGTATAAAAACCGTGAAGAACCCATTACAATCTGAATGAAAAATACGGTTCTTCTTGTCTCGAAATTGTGCAAGGTAACATGTACAGATTATGCTAGTGTCAAAATAAAAAAATATCTTTGCTTTATTTTCTACTGCGGTTATGATTTTTGTTATTTTCGTTGTGTGATAAATCGGTAAAGTTAGCACTGCAACAAAAGTACTCTGTCCTTAAGACATGTATTTACGTAACATGGGAAGGGTGATTTTTAAATAGGTGTCCCATCACACCAAGAAAATAAGAAAGGGCGAGATAAAAACTGTATACTGTCTAATTCTACTGTCTACCTAATTAGAATTTGAAAGTGGGCGGATCAAAGGATCTAATTCTAATCAGATTGGTTGTCTACCATGCTTGAAAGTCCAATTTAACAGCATTTAAAGTAACACTTACCGTTTGTTGGGAATGGTAAGCCGCCAGCATTGCCTAGTGAAATTCAAATTAGTCCATGAATTAAAACCAGTAACCTCGATCATAATAATAAAGATGTAGTATCATGTCTGATATTTTTGTCTTTAATTTAGATACAGTTTGAAATAAATAGAAATATTGAAACAGTTTACTATTCATAACTTTATTTCTCTGATGTAACTGAAAAGGTTTTTGCAATGATTAACTATCAGTATCAAATTGTTGAATTTTTTATCGTTGGGATCCATACATTGTAACTGTAGAAAAATGTTATTGAAAATCGGCAGATACAACTCCATCACCCTATATCATATGAGGTAATAATACGTGCAAAATCACACCATTATTGAAAATATAATATATGTGTAAGTAATAGGGTGTCATATCGATAGAAGATCATGAGAATGGCACGGGCTGTGTCACGGGAAAACACTTGAACGTACATGGGTAAAGGTTCTTAAAGATGAGGGATAGGTGATCAAGTTTCCAGTACAAATTCTATCATTTAAACACATGAATAAATTGTAACTATTTCTTTCACCAGGTATCAATGCAAACCGTATTAGATATTGATGACAAGAAATCCAAAACGTGGAATATAAAGATCCTATTAATATGAATATGAAATTCTTGTATTCTCCTAGCCTTACCCTTATTCCATGTATGTATACGCAGTGCAGTAATATCCTGTATTTTTTCTGGTGCAAGATGAGTTTTGTATGTATGTATGTATATTTCTGGTGCAAGATGAGTTTTGTATGTATGTATGTATATTTCTGGTGCAAGATGAGTTTTGTATGTATGTATGTATATTTCTGGTGCAAGATGAGTTTTGTATGTATGTATGTATATTTCTGGTGCAAGTTGAGTTTTGTATGTATGTATGTATATTTCTGGTGCAAGATGAGTTTTGTATGTATGTATGTATATTTCTGGTGCAAGATGAGTTTTGTATGTATGTATGTATATTTCTGGTGCAAGATGAGGTTTGTATGTATGTATGTATATTTCTGGTGCAAGTTGTATGTTTGTGCTGGTGAAAATTGCAGTAGAGTTCTAGTGTAAGTTGTAGAGTTCTAGTGTAAGTTGTAAAGTTCTAGTGTAAGTTGTAGAGTTCTAGTGTAAGTTGTAAAGTTCTAGTGTAAGTTGTAAAGTTCTAGTGTAAGTTGTAGAGTTCTAGTGTAAGTTGTAAAGTTCTAGTGTAAGTTGTAGAGTTCTAGAGTAAGTTGTTGAGTTCTAGTGTAAGTTGTAAAGTTCTAGTGTAAGTTGTAAAGTCCTAGTGTAAGTTGTAGAGTTCTGTTGTAGAGTTCTAGTGTAAGTTGTAGAGTTCTAGTGTAAGTTGTAAAGTTCTAGTGTAAGTTGTAGAGTTCTAGTGTAAGTTGTAGAGTTCTAGTGTAAGTTGCCGCACTGTTTGTATATATTTTTCTGATGCAAGTCGCCGTGCGGTCTGGATGTATTTTTTTTATGCAAATTGACCTTCAGTTTTGTATGTGTTTTTCTGGTGCAATTTACCTTACGGTTTTGTTTGCATTTTTCGTGCAAGTGCATTCGTATATCCGTTCAAGTAGTGTATTTCTAGACCCGTTCAATAAGTGTATTTGTATCTGTAACCGTTTAATACATATATATTTGTAACTCTAACCGTTTAATACGTATAATTGTATCTATCTCCGTTCAATATGTATATTTCTATTTCTATCGGTTCAATGCGTATATTCGTATCTCTATCGGTTCAATACGTATATTTGTATTTCTATCCGTTCAATGCGTATATTTGTATCTCTCTCCGTTCAATACGTATATTCAACAGGGGATGCTTACTCCTCCTAGGCACCTGATCCCACCTCTGGTGTGTCCAGGGGTCCGTGTTTGCCCAACTATCTATTTTGTATTGCTTGTAGGAGTTATGAGATTGATCACTGTTCGTTATCTTCACCTTGCATTCATATCTATATCCGTTCAATACATATATTTGTATTTCTATCGGTTCAATACGTATATTTGTATCTCTATTCGCTCAATACGTATATTGGTAGATCCTTTTCCAATAAAATATGGAATTTTAGTTATATGTATACATGTATAAGTGTATAGTGTACACATGAATAATGTAGTGTATAGTATATACATGTATAGTGTATACTGTAAAATGTATAGCGTATTCAGTTTAGTGTACAGTATACGGTATGGAGTTTTGAAGTTGTAATTTTCTGATAAAAACGTCACTTTCTGACAGAACCGTCTCCGAGCGTAGAGACGCCTAAACAACAGTACCCATATACGAGAATTTTCAAGTGATTTGAAAATAGGAATAAGAGTTACATATACAATGTAATATGCATCTAATCGAGAGGCCCTTTTTGAATGTTAATTCTTTGTTTCTGTTTGTTGTTTGTTTTGTTTTTGATGATGAAATGCTATGGAACAGATATACCTAAAATTTTGTCCAAAATATTCATCCGATTGAATGTGTTTAAATTCATTAAACCACGTATCAAATATCATGGGATTTAATGTCGATATATATATACATGTATATAAATAATGTACACAAAATATGAACATATTAAGAAGAAGGTACATGTACTTTTTCACCATTTATCAGCCCTAAAATGAGATATCCTCAAATTCAACCCTAAAATTAGTTTTATCTCAACTTCAACCCTAGAAATGAGTTTATCTCAACTTCAACTTTAAAAATGAGATCATCTTAAATTCAACCCTAAAAATGAGATAATCTCAAATTCTACCAAAATGGCATATACCAAAATTTAGTAGGTGTGCTTAAAGAGAACAAAAGGAGAAAAGATTCTTTCACAGAACTATGACGTCATCAATAGGAAGCAATGTTGGGGAGATTACAATGATCATTTTCCCACAGTAATTGGTAAAATTTGTCCACAGCCGTCGCTCACGCTAACTTTAAGGTAATACAACTTAGTTAATCATACTCATTCAGATTGATGTTGTGTGGATGCTGTGTGATGCTTGTGCTCTATATCTTATTCAGATAAATTGTGTGAAAATATATCGTCTGCTAGTTTTGTTAGTGTATGACGTCATAGTTGTTTGGTTTTTTTACTTTTGTCATAGAGATTCAGTTATATGAAAATATCTAGTAATGCACTTATCTTTCTAAAAAAAACTTCTTAACATGCAGAGAAAATGAGGCAAAAAGGAGTAAAATGTACCTTCTTCATTAATTCAATATACGAATATATCACACTGCGTATTCATACCCATAGGAAACGAAAACGGAGGCAACGAATCAAAAGCTATGAAAAAAATGGATTAAATCATATCATTAATGGTTGATGTTAGTGTAAGAAAAAATATCACTCTAAACAAATATCCTGATTGAAATTCTTACCAGCTCCACCTTGATTTTGATCTACAAAACAGGATATGAACGTGGATGTTAAATCATTGACAAATCGTGAAAGGACAGAACGCCTCATATATTGTAAGTTTACATTATCAACATACAACGTGTGCCACAGGTGCATATTATTGTTAAATCATTCCAGTGAATACAATCACAGTGAGCTTTAAGGTGCACAACATCTTACAGTACACTTCGATGTGAGGAAATCCCTTCCATAAATTATTTGATCATTTGGTGTAATTATACCCCATGGTTATGTTTTCATGACTTAGACTCTTTGGATTAAGATGACCCGTTCCCTATTTAAGATAAACCTGCCATCTTTGAAATATCAATACCAGATTGAAAACTTCATTATGGTATAACTGTTTGATATCAAAGTTCGGGGAAACATTATGGTTAATCACAGACAGGACAGAATACTGATCACGGAGGGAAACACAAAACAAAAAACTGGCATAAACAATTGATCCCAAAGAATTTATCAAGGAGGGGAAACAAGATGATTAATCACTGAGGGGAAACAAGATGATCAATCACTGAGGGGAAAACAAGATGATTAATCACTGAGGGGGAAACAAGATGATTAATCACTGAGGGGAAACAAGGTTATCAATCACTGAAGGGAAAACAAGATGATTAATCACTGAAGGGAAAACAAGATGATTAATCACTGAGGGGAAAAAGATGATTAATCACTGAGGGGAACAAGATAATCAATCACTGAGGGGAAAACAAGATGATTAATCACTGAGGGGGAAACAAGATGACAAGATGATTAATCACTGAGGGAAGAAAAGATTATTAATCACTGAGGGGAACAAGATAATCAATCACTGAGGGGGAAACAAGATGATTAATCACTGAGGGGAAACAAGATGATTAATCACTGAGGGGAAACAAGATGATTAATCACTGAGGGAAACGCTGTGTCCAATAAGAGAAGGGAAACATGATAATTGTTTGAGGAGGGGAAAACAAGATAATTAATGCATGATAATTGTTCAAGGAGGGGGAAACTAGATAATTAATCACAGAGGGGAAACAAGGTAATTAATAAGAGAAAGGAAAACACGGTAATTGTTCAAGGAGGGGGAAACAACATAATTTATCACATAGGGGAAACAAGGTAATTAACTAAAGAAGGGAAAAAACAAAGTAATTGATCAACGAGGAGTTAAACTGGTTTAGGGCCTACATGCGTTCATTGGGAAATATATCATACTAGTGCATAGCAGAACAAGAAAGCGATGACTCTTCCCATACATACAACTCGTGTACCTCGAAGTAAAGGAAGTCTATTCCACTGTTGACGAGCTAAAATAAAGTATATACAATATGTCAGTCATGGCATCTTAATTCAAGAGTGATATGAAATGGTAGATGATGGGGGAAAGAGAAAAGCACCTAAGGTCTCACAAAATATGGTTCTGAATATCTGCTCGATTCAAAGGAAATACGTATATACATTACAGTGATTACACCAAACAAACTTCCAACGAGTCGTGCCGATCGAACACGTCCTGTTATAAACGGAATTGCTCAGCTGATCGAACACGTCCTGTTATAAACGGAATTGCTCAGCTGATCGAACACGTCCTGTTATAAACGGAATTGTTCAGCTGATCGAACACGTCCTGTTATAAACGGAATTGTTCAGCTTATCTTTATTCGTTCAAAGTGTTTGTGCATTAAATGAATGTATTTCTGATTGTTTTAAAAATGTCGATTAAAAGTCTATGTTTAAACTTCGAGTATTTTGGTGAGGATTGTATAGAATATCGAATAGCATGTTGTTTACATATCTGCGACATTTATAAGATCTGCACAAATTGCACCAAACGCAGGATTGCAAATATTTAACCTTATAATTTGATTTCGTTAACTATAAGAAATCACGACTGCCACTTATCGTTTAACTGTCTGACAGCAGAATCCAGAATCGCAATCCAAACAGGAATATGATTGTGAGAATACGCGGAACATCGATACAGTGCAATACTTATAAAGCTTTCATTCTAGACATGTATTATACCTTGATTAATGCGGGGCATGGTCCATTGCGGCTGAACTAAAATAACAATGACAATCTCACTTTCAGTATCTATGATTTAGATATGTCCAATACTGCGTATATCTTTATGTTCGCTGAATTTATTATTCCCTAATTTCCCTATAAAACATTCCATGAAATCTTCCACTCTCCTGTGACGTCATAAGATTTTACAAAACCAATGATCTATTTAAATTTATTCATGTTATTACCATCAATATTGTTGGAGTCTTTTTCAATGGTTATTGTAAAAAGAATCTTGTTAAACATAAAATATTTCAAAAGTTTATAAATGATTAATGTTATGTTTCAAAATATTGAACCCAAGGGCTATAACTCTCTTTATCAACTTCATTATGCGATAGATTTTCTTATTTTTTCAGAAATTTGAAATAGTTTTGTAAAGAAACTGTTTCATGAAATTATTATGAATACTATTCCATCGTTTTAACCAGTCTTTGTGAAATTTTGATAATGCTATTGAAGGAAAATTGCAATTTTCTGACATTGATATATGATTTTGTATATGTATATCTCGCATCTTAAAAAGTGTGATGACCTATATATATTTCATTTGATATTTTTTTAGTTTTAAATCTAATGAATTTAAATAAATACACATTTTAAACTTTTAACAGGTGATAATACGAGTTGGGAGTTACTTTAACTGCAGTAATTAATATGACCTTGCAATGTTACCCATGCGGTAATACTTACATTCATTGAATCTTTTCTCTTACATGTACATCTCTTTTGAAATTGACACTGTTTTCATCATAAACAATAAATACGTGACTGTTGCAGACTAGTTCGATCCGGTTTTTAGTAACATATGTCCGCGTAATCATTAACAAATATGGAGCATCGTCAAGGTCAAAGGTTGGAGGTCGCATTGGGTGCTCCGTTTAAAGTAACGAAATGGTCAACGGTATCATATTTCAGAACTTAAATCTAGTTTATATTTTAAAACAATACATAAAATATAAATCAGGTAATGAAAGTAACAATCATTGCAGAAAAAATCATAATCCGCTTGTAAAAGCGGGATATGATTTTTTTCTGCAATGCTAGCCAACTTCATCACCCGATAAAACAACAAAGTAAGCATTTTATTGCTTAATTATAAGCTGTATGAAAACTGATTTAGACACGATTCCGTGATCATGATAACTGAAGCGAATTTGAAGCTGAATACATCATGATCAACACGTGATCATGATAACCAGAGAGAATCTAAAGCTGTGCACGGCATGTTCAACACGTGATCATGATAATTAATTAACCAGAGAGAATCTGAAGCTGCGCATGGCATGTTCAACACGTGATCATGATAATTAACCAGAGAGAATCTGAAGCTGCGCATGGCATGTTCAACACGTGATCATGATAATTAACCAGAGAGAATCTGAAGCTGTGCACGGCATGATCAACACGTGATCATGATAACCAGAGAGAATCTGAAGCTGTGCACGGCATGTTCAACACGTGATCATGATAACCAGAAAGAATCTAAAGCTGCGCATGGCATGTTCAACACGTGATCATGATAATTAACCAGAGAGAATCTGAAGCTGTGCATGGCATGTTCAACACGTGATCATGATAACCAGAAAGAATCTAAAGCTGCGCATGGCATGTTCAACACGTGATCATGATAATTAACCAGAGAGAATCTGAAGCTGTGCATGGCATGTTCAACACGTGATCATGATAACCAGAAAGAATCTAAAGCTGTGCATGGCATGTTCAACACGTGATCATGATAACCAGAGAGAATCTGAAGCTGCGCATGGCATGTTCAACACTTGATCATGATAAACGGAGAGAATTTGAAGATGTACACGGGATGTTCAACACCATGATAAGCAGTAGGAATTCTGGTGCAACATTTCGGAAGTAGTCCATGTAAATATAAAACTGCCGAATAATCTTACTTCATATCGACAACAGATGGATAGTCTAAGAAAATGGCGCAACTTAGCTGAAAATGACTTGCATCAAAGAATTTCTTTTAAAGCCCATAACATGTGAAGAATTGTAAAATATTTATTTACCATTTCCTGGTGTCTGTCCCAGTGGTCCTGTTCCTGTACAAAAAACAGAAAACAATGATTATTAAAGACCCATCACATAAAAAGAGATAGATGGAAAGAAAGTAAAATAAACAGACACAGGCATATAGATAGATAGATAGATGCAGTGCAACATATCCATGTAAGTGAAATATATTATCTTTCCTCTACATTTTAATTTTGCTGGCTACTGTAAAACTACACTGTCCTGAGAATCAATGAAACATACAAATAGTGTGCTATACATAAATACAGTGTCACAGTGAAAGGTGAAGACACGTGTAAATATCAAGGATAAATGTAGAATTCAAGTGAATATATAAATATACATTTTGCAGCATGGCTATGAGTTTGTTAATACCAATTCATTCATATCACCACTGAACTTATTATTTTGCTTATCTAATTCGATTCAAATTATTTTTGCTATAACAACAATAATTATTAGCAGTTAAATTAATTAGTAGTACTTAGTATTTAGCATTTTTGTAAAAAGACAAAACACAAATTAAAAAAAAAGAAATTGTATTGTCAGTATGAAAAAAGTTCACGTGGCTATTCGAATTACATTATACACATGTGCGTCTATAAAGAATAAAAAGGTGAGAAAGTGCATTTAATTTCTAAGTGTTCGTACCTAGAGGCATTGAGAAAGGTGATAAGGAATTAAAGGCTAGAAAAAAAAAATCAAAATTGTAAAATATTATTCAAATTTCCTTCACTCGGACAACAATTTTTGACCAGGAAATGATACAGAGGAATCGGAAAACTGTCATTTGGCCTTACCTGGTCTATTCTGACCTTGACCTCCGAGACCTGCAAGGACAAAGCAAATTATCAAAAAAATGAAACAAACAATATACATGTATATTATTAGGTAACAGTACTGGATCATCTGTAAGCAAAGCATGGCTCCTAACTATTCCTAAGACTATTGGTATGAAAACAGTCGCTGAAAAAGAATACCTGTCTTCGCAATCATCATAATACAAGTTCTACTAACTTAAACTAATATAAACGTTTAGTAATACTTACACAAGTCACTTTCTACCAGAATACTGCTCAATAGATACGAGTAATTTTATGTGTGTATAAATAATGTCTGTAAGCAAGAACTTTGTCCAGACAATAAATTTGAGATAGCGAAGCAGTAGAAGTTTAAACTTGACATATGGATCGGATACTACTCCGGGTGTCCTATGGCTTAAGTCAATGTCAAGGTCATTGGTAGAAAAATACTAGGGCCTAGTTCGATCTGCAACTTTAGTAACTAGAGCTGAACCAAAGTACGACCGAATTGCCTTTGGTCGAAACGGAAAGGGTGTCACTGCGCATGTCTGGTCCACCACACAGCAACCTACGCTTACAGAATGTTGAACTTTAGTAACCCGACTGAAGGTCCGGAAGTGAGCCAGGCATGCGCATTGAAGTTTCGTAAATCAACTAGACAACTATACTATGGTTGATGATTGAACTAGGCCATGGATTCTTGTTCTGGTCATAGTTTTCTCAATGATAATTATCAGAGGTCTTTACTGATTTTAAAAAAAAAATAATAATAATATAGTTTGCGCGTGACGCGTATTTGAGTTCTTGGGTTAACCCGAGTTCAGTTGGACAACGCATATGTCCCTGCAATTAAAAGCATCTATAATCCTCGTTTGTTAATAATCTTAAGATATGTGAACAGCAGCAGCTCATGCGTGACAAGACCGTTATATGATCAAAACAAAGCTTTGTCTTTAAGAAGAATGTGCAAACCTCATCTGTTGGTTGTCCAATCGTGAGTTTCCGTGTCGTGTAACATAATTAATTATTTGAAATATCTAAACAATATTCATTATAAGACAGCAACTGAAAACTTTGGCAACTCCGCTATGAAAACATCTGTACTTAAAGATGTACGCTCATTGGCCACGTTTTACAAAACAACTTACATTTGTACGACTAAGACCAAAATCATTTTTTACAATTTATTTTATTCTTAAGGTTGGTTAAATTGTGGTTTTAATGTGAATAAGAATTCAATTACGTAATGTCATACAGGTACAGTTTCACAAAATTAATCAAGTTAACGAGTTTTAAAACTATGTAACATTTTTAGTCTTAGTCGAAAGTTCTTTTGTAAAACAGGGCCCTGGAGTTTGCGCAACAATTTGCGCAGGTAATAAATTTTACTGTGTTTTTTACATAACAGATACTTTCGTGAATGATTTCAAACTGAAAATGTTCAAATTCTATTGCATTACATAAAACATTTTTTGAAAGATTATATTTTCGGTGTAAAAAAGGAAGGAAATTGTTATACTCTATTTTCTTATACTTGCAATTTCTTTTTCGTAACAATTTTTAAAGTAAGACAGAAGTTTGATGTTCAAAATTATCAATATTAGTTAAAATGTCACAATTGATCATTGTATCATTGAATTGAATTATCTTACTTTATACTATAATACATTTCGCATGGATATCTAATCATGTTTATAACAAGCATACATTTGAATTAGCTAAATGTCCAATGTTAGGTACAAGAAACGTCATATTCAGTGCTCACTCAGGTTCATCTGTAAACACTTTAAAAAGTCTTAGACCCTATTTTTGTCTCCGATTTTGTAATACGTTAAAGATACTATTTACTTACTTATTATATTCTGCGAAAAAAATTCTTAAGATAGTCTTGTTCATGAGCAAACATATCTCTTCGCTTGTCGTCCCGTGGGGATCTAGTTTAGGATAGGTCCCCAGTACCCCCTTGCTTGTCGTAAGGGGCGACTAAATGGAGCGGTCCTTCGGATGAGACCGAAAACACCGAGGCCCCGTGTCACAGCAGATGAAATCCTCCCTGTTCAAAGGTCGTAAGCGCCGAGCATAGGCCTAAATTTTACAGCCCTACACCGGCAATGGTGACGTCTCCATATGAGCGAAAGATTCTCGAGACTCGGAGGGACGTTAAGCAACACACAATCAATCAGTCGATCCTCGCTTGTCGCCTATGACGTCACATTAAGGCGTGCATGCATTGTTTTCTTTGAAATATAAACCAGTGCCGAATCCTCGTTAGAATTTGGTTTTTATTGTTAGGCAGTATCAATGAATCTGTTTAAGATGAATCATTATTTAGCTGAAAGACAAGAATTGGTGCAGTACGAAAGCACATATATGGTGAACTTTGAAGCATGCAAATCGGTGTCAAATTGTACCTTGACGCAATGGCCGTCGCGATCGATTTGGCATAGCTAAAGTAAACACAAAAAGACAAGATATTCGCCAATGAACAATTCAATGAAAGCATATTTAACTGCCAAAAGTGAACCACGTTATAAAGTGTTTCAATAGAATACACATTCTGCTTAAATCTTAGGGTATTTTTTATCATTACATAAATCTTAATATTAAATACAAGTGTATTGAATTAAACTCATCATCATAATAAAGAAATTAGAAAATGTATGTGTCGAGATGACAGGAGTCGTATTGAATTATTACAAGGTAAGCTTTTTTGGAACCAAAACTAAATGTTATTCTACATTCTGGGAAATAATTACAGTACCTTTAGTGATATACATGTGAAGGAGAATTTCAGACATAACCGTCACACATTATCATCAGCCTTGTACGCGTGTAAGTTTTAACACTATTTGTATTTGTACTTAAATGAAGAATCGCGTATATGTTTATACCATAACTAAAGGACGATTCTGTATCATTGTTATATGTAATATAGGAAACGGGTTTACATAACTCTTCGCATTAGTTTTCAAATCATATTGGCCTTGCAGTATGTTTCATGTGAATTGTTCAATTAATAGATATTGTGTAAACCAAATCAATAGCTAAAAACTCAATAGCATAACAACTTGACTTATTTTTGACGACATGTACACATAATAGAAACGAATGTCTAGAAAGTTCAGATCGTTGATGTCTTATACTACGTGTATAAATAATGATGATACAACCATCAAATTTTGTCAAGAAATGTTTGACTGTAGTACTAAAGCTTTACTGTTTTGTTTTTGTCTGAATTTTGTACATATGCATAAGGAAATGGTGTGATATTTTCACACTGGAAGAATATTCTATGCCAAGTACTATCAATGTAATGTTTACAGAAAACTTACCTCCGGCTCCACCTAAAAACCGAGGAGGCTGTAAAAATGGATTTCCCTGACCTACAACATTTAATTTTGAAAATGATCATTATTTCTAAAATGTCACAATGCTATTGTGTTCTGTGAGTTCGGTACGTCACCGATTTTGATAGTTTACTTTCTTTTTAAAGTTTACTTGTGACATTCAAAGCGAATAATTTCATGAATGAAATGTTCTTACCTCCGGGAGCCCCGGGGAAACCAGGTCGTCCTGAAAACACGTGTATAAATTAGTTTAATTAGCTGACGGATGTAATGCACAGTGATAATTATATAGGACTGATTTCGAAATTAAAGTTAATGAACGTGTAATACAATGAAAGTATACACGGAAATCTGTCAAGATAAATAATGACAAAATAAGTGTTATATAACATTTCTTTTTGTGACTCGGTAGAGAATCATTTGAAATGATAACATATTATATAATTTGATAGTATCATTAATTGCCTTCTAAGAAAACGTGACTCTGGTGTTTCCGAGGATTCGTTTTTTTGCCCTACTCTCAATTTTGAATTCTCTACAGGATTTTTTTTTTATCTCTGTTCCTTATCGTCACCTTTCTAATTTTAAGACTACATTTTGGAGGAGAAAATAGGAAATTTATACATACCACCCAATGGCATGAAACCTGGTCTACCTGAAATTACAATTTAGATAAGCTCAGATATCATTTTACTGGCATATCTTCGTTTAAAAAGGTTTCCTTCTAAGATATTTGCCTACAATATATATGTGAAATATGTCATTATAATTTAGATAATAATTTAATTCTCTTTTTAAAATGTTTCATTTTAATTTTCCTTTTAAAAATGCTATATGACAGAGCACGAACATTTGGATTTTTATGCATTTTTGATCATATCATGGTTTTCACTTCACTCATGTTCCGATGTCGTGCGACGATTAAAGCCAATAAACAATAACAAAGTCTTCATAATTTCATCAACAGAATATAGAAAAGACGTTTATAGGCCCACAGCCTGCTGTCCAATCCTTTACTATATTGAATAAAATTTTCATAAACTTACCCAACATATACGTACATAGTCCCTTTCATCGGAGTAAAATTGGGGGGGGGGGGGAGAGACTCTTTAGAAACATTATTTTGAAATTATTCGACCGTGTTACCGGTCTTATTCAAACACCACTGAAGAAGACCGGTAACATGGTGAAATTAATATTTCAAAAATTGTGTTTCGTATACACTGTATATGCATGTATATGAGATACATTTATATACAATTTGCTTACTTTTCAGTGTTCTCGGGTACTTCCGAAGTGAGAATAAAACAGAAGAAAACGCAAAATATCACTGTATACAACCTTATTTTTGCTGTAGTTTACATTTCGGGGTTTGAACTGTAGATCAAATCTGTGAAATCAAAACTGGAGTTATTTTAACCAGAACATAACAGGATACCACGAATTTAAAACTGCGCGAAAACAATTTAGAACAAGAAACTGTGGGAAATATAACTGATGTGAATTCTAACCTGCATACAATATATATTTCAATACCTTTCATACATCATATGCGGGCTAGTTTTTCCACATAAGCCTGTTTTTGCTTTAAATAAATGCTGGCATTTCATCCCTTATTTTCTCTGGGTAACGCGGGGGGGGGGGGGGGGGGGGGGGGGGGGACATTTAACGGTATCACGTGACTGTAAAAAAGAAGAAGGCAAAACTCGAAGTATTTTAGAAAGAGATAACTATGACTGATCATTATATGTCTTATTCAGCTGTGTGTGAACATTTCACATGTCTGTTGGATTTTGTACTGAAATGGTACAGTCATCTTACAATGGATGATATTCGATGTTGAGTCACATGTCCTCCAGTAGCTATTATTAAACCCTTAACACCCCCTCCCTCAGATCTACCTCATAACTTATTATATCTTTGATGACCTGGAAAAAAATGGATTTTAAAGGTAATCAGAACTTCAGATACAGGATTTTTCGTGAATTTATCTACAAGCGCATCATTGTAATGTAAGTTAATTCCATCACCAGATAGGTTTTAAGGAGGGATAACACACCGGAGGTAGGATATGTACAATGATATTTTGAAATTGAAAATTTTCAAATCTTTTTTACTTAATCAAAAAATGAAGTAGAAAGCAATCGGGGGGAGGGGGGGGATTAAAACCCTGTTTGACTCAAACCCGAGATCTACAGATCAGCAGTCGACGCGTTAACCGATTAACCGTAATATTTGGCTAGGCAATCAAATTGAAAAGAAATATACAAATATTGCTGATATCTATATTTTCATTCAGGTTTTAGAGGAGTTATAATTAACCAGTATGACGATGTAGTATACCTCCTTAAATGCTGGTTTCCTGTGATACAGAAATGCTATTCACTATAAATATAAATTTGTGTGTATAACTATAGGTCTATACATATATATGGTGTCATTTACAATGGCTAAATGTCCAATATACAGTTTTATAAGATGCGTTCTAGCTACGAATACAATGCTATATAGATATATATATATATATATGTAAATACTAAATATCACCAGCAATATTTAAATACAATACCTCCTAACGACAAAAATGGAGGAAGGCCGCCTATGAAAAAGAATCCAAAGGATTAATTGGGTTTTGTGTGCTCTGTTAGAGAGAGAGAGAGAGAGAGAGAGAGAGAGAGAGAGACTTGGATAATCAGAAATTTATGCTCAACAATAAAAATGTAAAAGAATAATATAAATGATATAAATGATTTTGTATATCCCAAACCTCTTGGTGGCATAAATGGCATTTGTCCTGGTCGTTGGATTGGTAAAAATGCTGAAAGGATTAAAGAAAAGAGAGAGATGGTGAGTATTTCATCTTATCAAATTCATTCAAATGCTCTCTTTGACTTTATGATTCATAATAGATATCAAACTGTTTTGATACCAATATGATTTTATTTCACTTGTAAAACGCAATTTGATTGGTTCATTTGACTAAATCAACATTCTTTTTATCGAATAGAAAAAGTAAACGGGATAGTTAACACTCTTTTATAGATATATTCTAAACATAAAATGGCTATCATTACAATTTGTAAATCAAGGCAAAAACATTGAAGATGTAGATATTTCAAAATGAATACGCACAAGGCCTGGCTTGAAACATTTGTCTTTGGAATGGGTTTCCACCCCCTGAAAGGAGAAATCAACAACTACAATCAATATACATGTATGATTAAATGAAATAAACAACTATAGGCAATAAAAGATTTAAAGACCTCAATAACTACAATTAATGTAAGATTTAAAGAAATCAAAAACTACAATCAATATAAGATTTAAAGAAATCAACAGCGACAATCAATATATGATTTAAAGACCTCAAAAACTACAATCAATATATGATTTAAAGACCTCAAAAACTACAATCAATGTAAGATTTAAAGAAATCAAAAACTACAATCAATATATGATTTAAAGACCTCAAAAACTACAATCAATGTAAGATTTAAAGACCTCAAAAACTACAATCAATGTAAGATTTAAAGAAATCAAAAACTACAATCAATGTAAGATTTAAAGACATGTTCATTTTGTTTTGGAATGTGGTATAGTGGATGATATGTGCTTTTTCTCGTCCACTTTCTGATGATGTCTTTACTTGTTTCTTTCTCGGGTTTCATTAATATTTCACTTATATAAGGGATTTTTTAAACGATATACATCCGTTTAGTATATGTGTCATTACTAATCATGAAGTTTCCATTCATGTGCAACAATCTGAATGTGCGGTAGGGTATTTCAAATGCAATACCTTAGAGAGTGCAACCAATTCATGTGCATGAATTTTGTTTCATTCATTTTGTGCAAAATACATTGATAAAAAAGCATGATTTTACAAGCATTGCCAGCAAGCAAATAAGCAAAACTACTCACTGTTTACCAAGATTTCCAACATCTGTTTAAGTCGACAGCTCTTCAGCTTTTTATTAGTTAAATAATTTAATGTTCACAAATTTAAATTCCTTGATCATAATTTGAATTTCCTACCTCTTGGCGTTGCTGAGCGTTGATCACCTGACGGTAAATTGGCTGTAAGCGAGCGTGGAAGCAAAACTTCAGGCTGAATAGCAAAAGCACGCACAAGTGACACCGGGACCCCCACCCTACGGACTCTCTCCCGAGGGAGGCGGTCCCTGTTAGCTTTCAGTATATCTGCTGCCCCGTTGGTCAGAAGCAACATTTGGCCTCTCTCACCTAAAGCTGGGACTCTAAAATTGTTTGGTTGGGGGAACCTCTGTTGTAAGTTCTGGGGGAAAGCTGGTGTTTGTTGTGCCCTGATACTTGGTAGCTGCGCCGGCGCTGATTGACCACTCAGGATGTCCGCACCGGACGGAGTACCCCCTGCATTACCATTATTTCCGCCGTTAGGTTGCCATTGTCCTTTTTTCCAAAAAAAAAAAATAATATAGCAATAGTGATTTAAAAGAATTTAAAATTATCTTTATTTGTAAAAATGGTCTACGTAGATACATTGTTCCGTAACAAAGCCAGCGTGCTTACCTTGAGAAGATGGAATGAATATCAACAGTCCTATTATTAACGATAGGGACATATCTGTGTTCTACAGATACTAGGAGACAGGGTTTTTTTTCTTCGGTTTCTTATCTGTTGATTGATCTGAAGGGGAAAAAAATTAATGTATTCTGATTATCCACTAAATACTGTTAAGAACTTGCATTATGCATATTTGGAAATTTAGAAGTGCTTTTCAACCAAGGAAGCAATCCAAAACTAAAGAAAAGCAAGTTTTCACAATATTAGAAAAACTATAGCAGATATCTTCATGACGTAGTATAACATTATATAACGCCATAGAAACATTGTGTTTACTTCTCTAACACAGATTTTGATTACATCGCAAATTTAAACAATCGCTGATTGGCTAATTTTATCGTGATATTTTCATCAGATTCCCAGTAATGTGTACTAGATGATCCAAATGTTCGGCGAAGTGCGACGGTAGACTTACACTCTGACATGCGAGAATGGCGTTATTTCAATGATCTTTTTAAACTGGACAAAGCAATGTCGAAATCTAATTTTCTAAATTTAGCATAGAGTGGACGGTCCCGTCTTCTGAATCCATTAGGAGATCATTCGAGGTTGGTTTATATGTACCGTTAACATCCAGTGTTATCCATTACTTAAAATACATCATTCTAATCAGTCAAATTAATGTAGGTCACCACAAGATTCATTACTGTCGGAAGCATCTAACCTTTATACAGGTTTTTAAACTTTATAAATGTTTTAAAAATATATGGGCGATGTTTTGCTGAAAAGCTATTCGGATAACAATATGAATATCAAATAGAAAAAGAATTACTGGTAAATATTAAAGTTTCAGAGTTTTTCTTTTAATATTTCTATTTATTTAATTTTTCTTTCTTTCTTTTTTTTTTTTTTTTTTTTGTTGTTGGTAACATCGTAATAACTTGCTGTTCCTAGTGGAAAATATTTCGCATTAATCTCCAAGCTGATATAAAATTTTCATCAATGAAAACAAAACTAAATTTAGTTACCAAAATAGAGACTTCAAATAAATGTAGAAAATCCTGAAATTATAGTTTTATAGATACAACAACAAACATATATATATATATATATATATATATATATATATATATATATATATATATATGATTTTTTATTTTATTGTTTACACAGACTTGAACATTAATGTGTATATTTTCGTTTGACAAAAGTTTTTTTTAAAGATATTGCTACATGTAGTAGTAGGTGGTCGCCTCACAGAACTGGAAGAATTGTGAATGAACAAAAGCATAATAGATTATATAAACTTTATTTATATAAGATATTGAAGAATAATTTCTTTTTTATGTGCATGTAATGAGAATATATATATTATCTGAGAGAATATTTTGTAAATCGAATGTACTGAACAACACAAAGCGTGTGAATCCTCATTAACAAGGTGTGCTACTAGTTTATTTTCTACCAGCAGTTCTAAATGCACAATCCATCACAAACTGGATAAAAAGCGGAACTGAATACGAGATCATCTACGTTTACGCGAACACAGGATTTTCTTTGAGTCCGTTTTCTGTAAGGTTAGGTCTTGTCGGATTATTTGAGTCCGCTTTACATAGGATTGGGTCTGATCTGTTTCTTTGATTCCGGTTTACAGATTGGGTCTGATCGGTTCTAAAGATGGACAATGGCTGCACGACTGAATGGGCATGAAATCCCGAAAGACATCAGACTTGACTGTGATTCACGTGACTGTGTTCCACGTATCTGATAGCGAAGCGATGCTTGGCGCTTTAAAACAATAGTGCGTGGAAATTTGTATACAACTGTAGCTTTTTAAGTGTTAAAATGGTAAAGAAATGTGTAAATTAGGAATATTTATCTCTCTCTATCTATCTATCTCTCTTTAAATGACCAGTGACACGAACAATTAGATTGTCAAACTTTCGGGACGACCTGTCCCTACTCAGAACAAACGAGGAAAAATATGTAACAAGACTAAAGATAGTAACAGCTGGACAAAAGTATTTACACTGCAAATTCCATGTTTATTGTTTTTGACTTATACATGCATGTCTTCTAATGAGTGAATTAGACACGTCCTATTCGTCCCATCACCTAATCCACTTTGTGGATCTGACACTTTAATGTATGGAGTGTTCAAAAACCTTCTACCTGAAATTTGATTTATCATCGTTCTAATTGACTCTTGCATAATTTGAAAAGTTTAGGCGGAAGTGATCCATGAAAACAATTTTCTGCGTAAGACTGCTAACAGCAATGCCGAAATATGTCTGAAACATTCTGTTCTACCACTAATATGGGGAATGTTAAGGCTATAATGGTGCTCCACATTGAATAAGAACATACATTTCACATCAAAATCGACGAAAAGGTTCATATAATTAGCCTTTGTGATTAGTAAATAGTTGTAATTAGTTTTTATGATTTGGTTCATCTTCTCAGAAGGCGAAAATGTTTCCCCAAAATTGGAGGCAATTATTTCATTCTTAAAATCTATTCTTATATGTAAGTATTATTGATAAACATGTGTATTTCTCATTGAATCGAAAGTCTGGCTAATCGTCAAAATGTTCAGTTACTTGCAAAACCGCATAGCATCCCCCCATAATTCATCTCATTAGTTAAGACAAATGGATAATTCATCTCATTAGTTTAGACAGATAGATAATTGATTTAATGACCCTGACTACGCATTTTTAAAAACGATTTATCACATGATATGAATAAACATAAGTTTTAGTATTTGTGTTCTACATGTAAATTACAAGTATAGCTTGAAGTATTTAATTGGTGACTCCTCCCGATGCTCTTTATCAGTTTGTCTAGACACCAGGCAGGATTCCCTCAGTCGCTCAGAAATACCAGAATTTCCCCTGGTGAAACGTTTCATGACCTATAGTTGGTATTCCCCTTTGGAAATTCTACCGTAAAGTGTTATCTCAAAAGTGAAAATCTTAAAACTGATACAAATCAACGATAATTTCATTACACTTTGACAAAGATAAATCACGAGCGCTCAGAATAACAAGGAAACGTCAGGACTGCGATATTGAAAGCATAATTGTATCTCGTGATTTCAATTATTACACCTTTTTGTCAAATTAAATTTCTGGTCATGCTTGCGTTATAAAAACTGCTGAATGGCAAAACCGGCAATCGTTAAGGATATATGTTGACGTTTCCAAAACAGAAAAAAAAACCATGATTCACCAATTTTAGATATACATGTACATGTGTATCGGTAAAACGTGAATCAGTGACAATGAAACGTGAAGAAAATCTCATGAAGTTTCTCAACATTTTCTAATTTCCATATAGCACAATGTTGTCAGTCTTACCTTTAAATGTCATAGAGAAATTCCCTATCATATGGATACCCCCTCCGCCCCTAATCCTAATCCGTAGTCAAACTTAGCATGCAAAGAACGGTCTAACAGTTGATATGAAACCCCTACCCGGGGTTGAACTCACGACCTGTACAACCAAATCTCCTAGCAGCGTGTGATCAGCTCACTAGACCGCTTGACCATCTAGACAAATCAAAATACTTAATTTCGACAACAATGGAATTTCCATATGTATGCGAGATAGAGGGCTCACGGCGGTTGTGGCAGGCCAACAGGAGATGCTTACTCTTCTTAGGCACCTGATACCATCTCTGGTGTTTCCTGGGGTCCGTTTTGCTTTATTCTCAAATTTGTATTTTTATAGGATTTATAAGATTGATACATATCTACGATGTTCTATCTTCATTCATGTGTCGCTTTGATATATTCCAGTACACTCGAAATAAAAGTCTCTACAAAGTCTTCCCTATCTGCTTCATACTTAGATATTCTATTGAACATAGATGTTGACGGAAAACTAACAACACAACTATATGACAAACGAGATGACTTCAGCTTCTCCGTCGTCAAATCCTCATATCTATGTAGCAACTTTTCATCATCACTTGCATATGATGTGTATGTCCCTCATATGTTCTGCGTATGATTAAATTTTAGATTAAGGCAGGCTACTGACAAATAAATTGATGTTACAGGGGTTTCGATAATCTCATTTAAAGTCAGCATTTTGCAAATTTTATAGTCGTTAAAAATACAAACTCTCATTGGGTCAAATGCTGTCTAGGTGTACCATACCAATTGTTAGACCGTTCTTTACGTACTAAGTTTGACTACGGATTTAAAATCCGTTTACCACTTCAAGATAATGGGGTATCACCAATCAATAGGGGATGCTTACTCCTCCTATGCACCTGATCCCACCTACTGTACCCAGGGCTCCGTGTTTGCTTTGCTGTCATTTTTGTATTCTTTATAGAATTTATGAGATTGATCACGGTTCGTTATCTTCACTTTTTCATTTTTCGGAAATTAATCGTTGACAACTTTTGGATTTTCTCTTTCATGGTTAACAAAACATTTATTGACAACAAAGCAAATTCATTGTTTATTAATTTCATGTCAGTATTTAATCACACATAAAATAAGTTATGGCTTATGATTTAAAAACCTATGATTAAGCAATAAATTGTACAGGAATATCTTTATAAGACATTTTCCTTTCAATATTATTTACGACTTGTTCTGATGAATGATATAAAACGCAAGAGCAGTTACACACGGTCCCCTGCTGACTGTGTTCTGTGCGAGTTTTTTCTGTATAGCTACAATGATTAAACGAAGTTCGCTCATTTATCACAGTTTCTTCTATTGATCTAATAAAAAATTTACAGGAGCCCCACAGTGTAAAAAGCTTATTACAAAGACATTCATGTGTAAATGATGTACCTCCAAAACGCGGGAAATACCAACAAGTTCCTATTTCTGCCACAAACCCTTCTCTGGTGAATAATTAATAGACACATAGCAGGTTACGATGCCTCAACGGCCGCTCACGTAACGACGTGGCCCGTGTTCAATGGACGGCATCTCTTTCTCTGATTCCTTTCTTAAGGTCATGGTTTTACAATGAAAGGTCTTATTAATCACAAAACATAATGAATTACGATCAGTCATTACTGCCTACAAGGGATGACATAATTCTGACCGTTGTTGATATTCATTGAAACATTTAAATGGATCCGGTTTCCGCAATATATTATCCTCTCTCTCTCTCTCTCTCTCTCTCTCTCTCTCTACATGCTGGTTTTGATGTACTCCACAAGAATGTCGTTTGGTGTTTTCTAATTTGACAAGTATTTCTGCATTGCAAATTTCGTTGAAAAGCTGGCGATATGTCATGCTTCAGCGACAAGTCAAGATTTATTATCAAATGATAAAAATTCTTCATTCATTTTAGCTCACGTGAGCTGATATTTTACGCGAGACAATATGAAAGATTGTAGCCATCTATTGTTTGACATATGTTTAAAATCCCATTTTCAAATTCTTCATCTTAACCACTGGGTCAGTTTCAACCAATTTTGCAACAAATCATCATTGAGTAAATGGAATTGAAGTTTTATCCAGCGAGGGCTCACTCTCCTGTTTTAAGGGAGATAATAAAAAGAGTAAAGGTAGGATGCAATTATTTTCAAAAGAAAAAAACCACACTGGGTCTAAAATTAATTTAGCGTGGATTGAATATGTTAAAACCAGTCACTCCATGTGAAAATAGAAGCGTATAGTTTTACACAGGGTTCCAGTGAAACTGAGAAATAACATAAAGATATTCTTCTACGGAATAACGAGTCCATAGATTACATCCACCTGCATGTGATGTAAATCAAATTTGTTCAAATAATGGTCCGGATTGAAAAGGGGTCAGAAAGGGGCACATTGGAATATATATTTCTAGGAAGAGGGACTATACAGGCTACAAACCTTTCATATTCATTCAATATACTAAATAAAATATTGTTTGGCTAGGGAATACGAAAATCTTTCAAAAACAAAGTTGGTAATAACAAGACTGCATATCTAAAAAAAAAAAATAAATAAAAAAATACACACGTAGTATAGATTATAAATTGTCCAAATACTTATCACAGAACCTGTGTAGATTAACGGTGGAAATGTACACATTTTCTATCGGTCTTTTAGAATCCATTGAAAATGGCGACGAGTTAGCAACGTTCTGTCAAAATGACAACCATGTTTCCTACTGTAAATAATATTTGATGAAAAATTCTCAAATCGGTGGCAGAATTTGACCTTTACTTTAAAAGATACTTTATCTCGTGTCAACCAAATAAGAAATATTTTTTGTGTCAATTTCTTACTTTGTATATGGTTTTCAATGGAAAAAAATTTCAGATCTCAAAACCTTTTTCTCTTGTTAACCAAGTATATATATTAGCTTATGGTTAGTTCAAAATCGCGGTTCGGCTTGTTGTATATGATATATTGTTTATGAAATAATACAAATCGGCATTGCTGCCTGAGAAGCATGTTATTGATATTCTTTGCACGTCAAGCAGGCGAGGTCTTTAAACATTCATTAGCATTACATGATTACAGGTCGCAAATGGAGTTATAAATAATTATTAAATTCTGAATACATTCGTCAAAACGATCAAAAGAAAGAAATGTTTATTAAAAAACCGAAGTGTGTTTGGGGGGTTTTGTTCCTGGATGACGAATTGTGGTTGCACCGATCATTGACACCATTGGGAGTGTTTCAACTAATATAGAATAATGGGTTTATATATGATTGCCTGTCAAAATTGATTTTACGTAATAAGTATGGTGAATAAAACAAGTCTTGTCGATATATTGACAGCAGCACGAACAAATTTTTAATTTCATATACGTTTATTACACAGACATGAGACAGCCATTTCTCACCCATTTTCTTTTTCCAAAAATCACTCTTTAAAATTAAATTATATTTACTGGGTTTTTTTAATTATTATGAGTAGGTACCAGATATCACATGCATGAAGAGATATATAAGGTGCAGCTTGATAATTTAGAACGTTTTGAAGTTTGAAACCAAAATGGGTAAACATTTCCCCTGGCACTTAATTGAATTGGACATCTATCACTCGACATATTACCAAGACATGTGAACTTGTCAAACCTAATTAGGTTTCGTAATTATCTTGCCAAATAACATCTCGTCCGGAAAAAAACCTATAAAAAGTGATGCTCTTAGTTGGTAACAAGTGGACAGATTTCCGTGTTTCAGCTTGGACTTTACAAACGATCCATGTTATCCTTGTACAAATACCCCCTGGTGTCATGTGAAACAGCCACTTCTTATAATCTTCACAGTTAAACACATCAATTTGGAATTTTACACAATTGACTTGTCATTGTATCTCTCTGTAGTGGCCCTTATCTGGCCTATGTAATTAAGTATAAAATAAATTGATTAGTTTTTGTTGATTGACAGAAAATAATCATCCATCTATCATTTTATAAAATATCGAAGTCATTTCAGTTTCCAGTTTTATATAGTATTTTAAGCACAACGCGGAAAAGTAATTCCGATAGTCTCCCCTTGTTAAAAAAGGTCCTACCTTGTTTGTGTTTCTAGTCCTTCAGTAGTCTCCCCTGGTAGTATTTCTCGTGATCGTATTGGGTCCCTATTTCTTGTCTAGTGACTGTTGTCTCTCAAGCGCTGTCTTCTAATAATTTACCTGCATTCACTCTCATTACCTCTCAATCCATCATCGAAATGACGTAGTACGTTTTGACAGTCGTCTCTCTATCTCGTAATGTTTCCTTTCAAATTAAATAAAGACACGTGCATTGATAGAGAAGGGTTTGAATTGTGGTAATCGCCCAGCCTTCCATCTTTTGTCTTCCCTTAAAAAAAACAATTAATCATTAATTTTTAGTCAATGATTATGACATTGCGGAAACGAAAGGAGAGTAGGGTTAATTTTCTATATTAGGAACCGTTCGTTCTAAATTAAATCAGTCTTGAAATTTTTAAAATTAAAAGTTTTTAAATACAACAAAACATTTATAAACATGACGTAATTAATATCACAAGAAAATTAGTCATTATGAATTTTTAAAAAAAATGGTTATACTTAAGGTTAAAAAAAACTGCTGTACATAATGTTTGCAGCTGAAATTACCATAGCACAAGAACTTTTTTGATCATTGTTATTTTTATACAATCTGTCATGAATAAACAGGCGAAAGTGAAAAATATTTCTCATCATAAGTTTTAGATGTATCATAGCTTAACATGCTACTCAAAGACTCAACGTTAGGGTCTTCCTTCACTATAGTAATTCCATGGGGATCCGGGTTAGAATAGGTCCTCAGTACCCCCTTGCTTGTCGTAAAAGGCGACTAAATGGGGCGGTCCTTCGGATGAAACCTAAAAAAAAAAAAAAAACGAGGCCCCGTGTCACAGCAGCTGTGGCACGATAAAGATCCCTCCCTGCTCAATGGCCATAAGCGCCGAGCATAGGCATCAATTTTGCAGCCCTTCACCAGCAGTGTTGACGTCTCCATATGAGTGAAAGATTCTCGAGAGAGACGTTAAACAATATTTAATCAATCACTATAGTAATTCATAAGTTAACTTTAATTATTCTATTCTCAATAGTATTGCAAAGATGGTTATACATTTTTGTACAAAATGGGGATCGATGTCGAAAGTTTGTTTTGAACTTCTATATAATCTATTTTGAGACTCTATATTGAGACCAAGCATCAATTTCTTTTATCTGCATTACCTCAAACATATAAGCAATTGAATTAATAATTGATTCCGCCTTTATAGTTGAACACCACATAATTTCCAAACCAGGTAGCACTGCAGGAGACAGTGTGAATCCGTCTTAATCCAAATTGACATGGATATTTAAAACGCACATTGATCTGTAATATAGATGTCCATAACTAATTGCAATTACATAATATAACACGTGTATACATTTACCAATTTATTATAATATACACATGTATATGGTACATTTGGAAGATTTACATAAATAAACAGATATCGCCCACATGATGAGTTTTGTGGAGTAACTGGGGAGTCCCCCAGTGCCCCAATTTAACTTACCTTGTACGGGACACACAATGTGGGGGGAGGGGGGGGCTCTGGTAAACCAATCAGTGCCCAGATCCAAAAGGACACAAGCGTTCCAAGGAGTTGAGCAAGACTCTTCCTTCTCACACTGTCTTCTGCAGTGCTACCTGGTTTGGAAATTATCATGCGGTGCATATACATAAGCCAATAACATGCACCAGCCTGTAGCATCCCCTCACTGAAGTGAGGTGGAGGTGGCCCCAACTGGCCCCGGTGATGGCCCCACTATAGCAGATTAACTTTGTTAAGAGTTTTAGTCTTGTGAATTCTTTATTCTTTAATAGAAGAAGATGGGGGGGGGGGGGGCACCCAGGTTTTTGAGCAGAAACAGTCATCACATGCCATTACCGACTCCCCAGTTTCCACAAGTACAAGATCACAATAGAACAAGGATCACATTGGCTTCAGGTTTGAACATGGGGTTTACAAAATCACTGCATCTCTTGTCATTGGTTTCCTAAAACTTGTTATGCGGTTGTTTTATTTCATTCTGGTTTTGAATTTAACATACACAAAGGCAACAAAACTTTTCAGTCATGAAGATAAAAAATGAAAACCGGCGTGTGTTTCTCTTCAAGAAGCCAACATCACATGACGAAAAGTTCTTTTTAAAAATGTGTGTCGTTCTCATAAAACACTTACTAAAATTTATGACTAGACAATCGATCATGATTAGCTAAAATGTGATGCACAAATGTACTTTAAGAATGAAGTTTTGTTATAAAATACTCTGTAGATATAACCAGGTATACATTTGTAACATCATAACAAAATCTATTTACTTATCGCAACTGCAATATGATGAAAAGGATTTTGAAACAGACTTTAATTAGCACAGAATATCCGTATATCTAGAATTATTCAATGTAAGGTTTGAGAGTGACATACATGTAGTTCCAGAGAATCATTGAAGTCAATTTATAAGGGTATAGGTGACAGAAGCTGCCCTGAAAATTACAGACAAATTACAATACGTCGTTATCTGGGGGAAACGGTTCACTAGTATGCTGTGTGATCGCTCGAATACTTTTGCTGATGAAATACAGTTAAACAGGGTTCAGAAAAAGTTATAATATAACTAATATTGTATTTGTTATAGATTGTCATAACAAATATGCATTGAGCAATAAGAAAACATTGTTGTGTGCTTTTATAAATTTTAGGCAGGCCTTTCACACTGCTTGGAGAAATGGCCCATGGACCAAAATCAAAAGATACAAATAGGTGAATACGTATAAGATTTTTTGATCTGTAATGTTGGTGTTAAACAAGGGAGATATTTATCAGCCTTTCTCTTTACATTGTTTGTTCATGACCTGGAGGATTACTTAATTAAAAAAATCCAATAGACGGGTTAACTTGTTCTAATACATAAGTGCAAGATGACATGTTAGTTATGTTACAACATTCACCTGTTCACTTGATGTTTTTGCTAAATATTGCAAGGTATGGAAACTCGCTGTCAATGTAGTCAAATCAAACTGAGGTTTGTTTTCAAAAGGTCCTATGGCAAAATGTAATTCTTGTACTACGGTATCGCTATTGAAAGTGTGAACGAGTTTTGTTGATAGGGTGTGTTCCTATGAAGAGAACGAGTTTTGTTGATAGGGTGTGTTCCTATGAAGAGAACGAGTTTTGTTGATAGGGTGTGTTCCTATGAAGAGAACGAGTTTTGTTGATAGGGTGTGTTCCTATGAGGAGAACGAGTTTTGTTGATAGGATGTGTTCCTATGAAGAGAACAAGCATTGACAACTCTTTATGGTATACTACGTAAGATTCGTTATTTCAATTTACCAATTAATTGTCAATACTCAGTTCGTTTTTTTTTAAGATAAAGTAATCAGCCCAATCTACCAGTTTCCGTACAAATCATACAGTTTGGAGACTGCGCGTGTTGAGATAGAGAATAATTTTTTATTTTTTTTAAATCCTTGCCACGTTTACCACATGTTTTGCAAAACCTCACAATTTCGAAATTCAAAGACTGAATTAGGTGTAGTCAACTCTATATTTACATGTACATTTTTAATATTTTTGCATTTGATATATTTACAATTGTGGTGACTGGCATTTCATCAAGAACACGCTGCAGTTGTCTATGGTATATCCACCACTGCAAATCCGCTGAAATAAAGGTTCAATTTTAGATCAAGATTTTCTCCTCGTGTAAGTAGTTATTTTTTAAATCAAATTAGCTTTAGCTTTATTTTCCCTCGTGTTCCATGCCATTTTAAGTTATGCAAAGTTGCAACTATTATTCATCGAAATATATATTTTTTCCTTGTTTTAAAACACTATGAAAATTCCGAATGAAACTTAAAATTCAACATTTCAAAGTTTCAATGTTCACATTTCACCAAAGGAATTAATGAGTTCAGGAAATAAAAAAAATATTAAAGAAAGTTTAATTTGTTTATAATTCATTCATGTGAATTTGTGTCACACCGTTTTAGCATATATTGTTGAGGATTTTCGTGTTTTTGTGTGTGCCGGAGATCGGGGTAATTCCCGAACCTCCACGAACAGACCGTGTGACCTTTCTGTTTCTACAGTTTCTCGTCATCTTTCAGCAAAAACACCATCATGCTTCCTCATATTTATGATTTACATTTCCGTCAAATCGTTCATTATATATGCCGGAAGGTCTTCCCAAAAGTGGGGTAAATAGAAGGTTTCATTCTCAAAATTATATTTTTAAGCTAAATACGGTAGAACAAAAATATTTTAAAATTTACGTGTTGGTTATTATCATATTCTCATTTGAAGAGTATGCACAAAGCCAGTAGCAAAAAACAAAACCTTGTGGAGATCCTTAAAAAAGTACATGTATAGGTAAATCGATTCATTGAATGATTTTCCCTTTTATTGTTCTTCCTGTGTTAAACTAGCTTGATTTCTCCCTCTCTTTGAAGTTCCAAATCTTTGAAACCTGTCTAGATATGAATATTAACCTGAATAATATTCTTCTTTATTCAATGGCCACTAAACCTACAGACAACCGCTCCATTCCAATGTTGTATCTTCTAATTAATCAAAATTAAATCAAATTTCGGCGAATTTATCACCTTTTCTATATATACTTAAAATAATTATTTATGTAATATATTTATATTTCAAATATTAATGGAATAGGGATACCAGTCTCGTCTCTTTTTTTCTAAAGAAAGCGCTCTATTTCCTGGAAATTTGGGGCATTGTTTTGATGTAATGTTCATTAATTAGGCGATACTGCATAACGTCCACTAGAATTAAAGTCGAGACAAATGACAGACATTTTTCGGGTTTGGAAATAAAGTCATTGTCATACATAGCATGTTATCGACATATTGCATTGGGTTAACAAGAGGCCCATGGGCCACATCGCTCACCTGAGTTACCTTGGCCCATATTCAAAGATTTTTTCTTCTATATTTGCATGTAAAGTTTTGATCCCCTATTGTGGCCCCAACCTATCCCCGGGGACTGATTTTTGTAACCTTGAATCTCCACTATACATATGTCAGGAAGCGTTCATGTAAATGTAAAATCTTTGGCCCAATGGTTCTTGAGAAGAAGATTTTTAATGATTTTCCCTATATATTTGTATGTAAAACTTTGATCCACTATTGTTGCCCCACCCTTCCCATGAGGGGCATTATTATAACAAACTTGAATCTGCACTATGTCAGGAAGTTTTCATGTAAATGTAAACCTTTCTGGCCCAGTAATTCTTCAGAAGAAGATTTTATCTATATTTGTATGAACAACGTTGATCCCCTATTGTGGTCCCACCCTAACCCTGGGGGGCATGGTTTTATCAAAATTGAGTCTGCAATATGTCAGGGAGCTTTCATGTAAATTTCAGCTCTTCTAGCCCAGTGGATCTTGAGAAGATTTTTAAATGACCCAACCCTATTTTTACATTTTTATTATTATCTCACCTTCATTTGGATAAATGTTGAAAAATTTGTTCAATCAGGAGCTATTGCAATGGGTATTAATGATCATGATCTGATTGTTTGTACTAGAAAAATCTCTAAAGGCCAAATTAAAGAACATAATACTGTCAAAATTAGATCACTGAAAAATTTTGATTCTACTTTATTTGTTGAAGAATTAGAAAACGTTTACTGGGCATCTTGTACAGGATCTAACTGTGTTGATTCAAACTGGAATGCCTTCAGTGATGTGTTTTTAAACATTGTTAATAGATTTGCACCTGTAGAACAAGTGAGGCTGAAACAGAGAACAGAACCATGGATAAATCATGAAATCTTAGATCTTATAGATGAAAGAGATAAGCTTTTAAATATTTTTAGAAAAAGCAAAAAGGATGAAGATCAGAAAAAATTTTCACGAGTTAGAAATTTACTCGAAAGAAAGATTAAAAAAGCAAGATCAGAATATGTATCTGATAAACTTGAAGAAAATAAGGATAATCCTAAAATACGTTGGGAACAGTTGAAAATTTTAGGTTATAGAAACCAAAAGCAAGAGAAAAAATGTTTTGAATATTAAGGATGATGTTTGCCATGATGATTTGAAAATGGCTAATCATTTTAGTACCTTTGGTGTTTTTTTTACTACAGTTGCATCAAAACTTGTTGGAGCCCTGCCCACTGCAAAGGGTACATTTAATGTCATGTCAAATTCTTTTTAGAAGTTTTTATTCAGATAGAAATTTTCATAACAATACCCTTATTCTAGGTCCAGTGTCTGAAACCTTTGTATTTGAAGAACTTCTTGGTCTAAGCACAGAAAAAAGCACTGGTCTTGATGAAATATCAGCAATTTTTTTTTTTAATAGGTGCAAGTGTACTTAAAGCACCTTTAACTTTAATCATCAATCAATCAATTAGTTCTGGAAGAGTGCCAGAAAGTATGAAGAAGGCTAGAGTCAAGCCCTTATTTAAAAAGGGTAGTCCATTACAAGTGGGAAACTAGAGACCAGTTAGCATCTTAAGTGTGGTATCAAAGATATTAGAAAAGAGTGTTTATTGTCAACTTAAGGATTTTTAAATAATAATAACATGTTATATGAGCTTCAGTCCGAGTTTCGAAGTAAATTTTCAACTGATACATGTTTAAATCTATTAGATCGTATTTAAGGGACAACAACTCTAAGGGATTATTTACAGGAATTATTATGTTAGACCTACAAAAATCCTTTGACACGGTGGACCATGAAATCTTATGTAATAAATTAGACATTGTGGGAATAGACAAGCAATGGTTTAAATCTTATTTAACCGGCAGGTCTCAGGTGGTAGGATGTGGAGGTGTTCTTTCAAAGATGGAGGTTATTACTTGTGGTGTACCTCAAGGGAGCATATTGGGTCCTTTTTTGTTTTTATGTTACGTAAACGATATGTGTATCAGTATAGATGCAGACTGTAAGCTTATCCTATATGCAGATGACAGTGCCATCTTGTACTCACACAGAGACCCAAATGCGATCTCTGATAAGCTTGGTAAAGTGTTAGAGAGATGTTCCGAGTGGCTTATAGATAACAAGTTATCTCTCCATCTTGGAAAAACAGAGTCTATTCTTTTTTGTCCTAATCGCATACTAAAAAATGAAGGTTAGTTGGAGGTTAAATGTCACGGTCACGTTATTAAATCAAGTGAGTACGTCAATTATCTGGGAATAACATTTGATAATTTTTTTAAATGTCATCTCATAGTGGATGAGATTGTGTCCAAGGTCAACTCCAGACTTAAGTTTCTTTATAGAAATGGAAAATGGTTGAATAAAAGGTCAAGGTTAACATTAGCTTCTGCACTTATTCAGTGCTACTTTGACTATTGCTCTTCTGCATGGTATGAAAATTTATCTAAATCCTTGAAGAAAAAGCTACAATCTGAACCCCAGAACTAGTATAAATTGTGATATTTTAGATTCAATGAACACACTCTGTGTAGCAGATCGTATTAAACAATTAAGACTCAACCATGTATCTAACATCAACCATGGTCTTGCACCAAATTATTTACATGAGAAATTTGACAGAAATGATAATGCTACTAGGGGAGCCTCCAGTTTTAATTACCATGTTCTTTGGGTTAGGGCCTACAATAGTTCAAATTTTTATTATCATGCCATTTTAAACTGGAATTCTCTTCTTTTGGAAATAAAAAATATAGCTAATGGAGCTAGTTTTAAATCTGCTGTCAAGTTGCATCTTGCAGAAGAAGCTCGTAGGAGGGAAGAAAGCATTTATACATAATGTTTTTATGGTGTATAATGATACATTTTTAAAAACATTTTGTATCAATATAAAATCAAACAATGTACATAATTTTACTTAATTTGGGCTAGGAAAATCATCTAATGTTCAATCTTATTTTTGTCTATGCTGTCTTAGTCATACATAATCTATAATCAACTTATAACATCTTAGGACCCCATTGGAAATAAGCAAGTTTTATGAATTGCTTTCATGGGTTATCCTAGGCAAAGATTGATTTAAAGTATATAATTTATCTTGTCTGTGATGAGACCTGGTACTGTAATAAGCATGTATTTTGATAATGATGTTGTTGGTGGCTATATATATATATATATATATATATATATATATATATATATACATTTTGTGTGTATATATATATATATATATATATATATATATATATATATATATTAATAATAATAATATCCTTTATTTATACAGGATTGCACAATTAGTTGTATAAACTAGTTTACATTGTGGTCCTGTCTATAACATATATACATATCGAGAACATAATATATCACAAAGCATGGAAATATCACAATTTATATACATACAGATAAGAACTAACTGAAAAGTGGCAATAAACACACGAGTATCATTGAGTGTCAAAATAATGTTTTAGATAGGCTGATTTAAAAGATGTGGTAGTTGTACATTTTCTTTTAAGATCTGGTAACGAGTTCCATAAAATAAAGGATATTATTATTATATATATATTCATTGCAATCATGAAAAAATGAAATCCACCCAAAAATCCGTAAAGTCTTTTGCATATATTATATAATTTACATCGTTGTGTGATCAAATGATAGGGATCAAGTGAGAGAACTAGTCTTAATTCAGAAAATAATTGTGTTTTAAATGCTGTACGTCCAATCTGCCTCGATATGGAAATGACGATAGTCTTGAACATTTGAAAAAGTCAAACTATCTCTATTTTTTCTTTTTGTACATGTTGAAGCTCTGAACTGACCACATTGCACCAACTAACCTTAAATGGTAGTATGTATTAATTTTATAAAATAAGCCGATTTAATTATATGTGATAACGTTATCATTATTCGTAGGGGAAGGTAGTCCCGGAGAATTGACAAAGTACGGTTTGTTGTTTTGTATGTAAAACTTATACGGTACCAATTTTGATGCACCAGATGCGCATTTCGACAAATAATGTCTCTTCAGTGATGCTCAACCGAAATTTTTGAAATTCGAAATAACAACATACTTGTTAGAGCTATTTTAGGGGAAAACAGAGTGCCAAAAAGTGGAGCCAAATTCGTTGAAGAATAAGAGCTATGCATGAGGGAGATAATCCTTAATTTTGAAATGAATTTCTATATTTTATCACAGCAATTAAATATACATCCGTATTTTCAAGCTAGTAACTAAATACTTAGCTATTGGGCTGTAGATACCCTCGGGGACTAACAGTCCACCAGCAGAGGCCTCGACCCAGGGGTCATAATGTAAAACGTATACGGTACCAATTTTGATGCACCAATTCTGATGTATATAATGCTACTAAATAGAACCGGAATCGGATACATGTATACTCGTATAGCTGAAAGGGGTGTTGTCATTTGGTCGGAAATTCTATACTGGGGCGTGTCTAGAGGAAAAGATAGGTCCGAGTGGATTCTACCTAAATGAGAAATTGTGTGGGGCCCATTATTCCGAGGGAAAACTCGATCTTTACTGCAACACCATTGTAATAGTGCGTTTATAAACACAGACAGATACATGTATAGTGCGTCTATTCTTACAACTAGGAATCCCTACCGAAATGAAAACAAAATATTAATATAAGAAATAAACTTCATTTTTAAAAACAATTCATGGAGTACATGTATACGCCAGCATACTTTATGAGGCGCTGATGTGCTTCCTTAAGTATGCCAGCGAGAAGCGTAGCAATTCATACTCTCGTGTATGTTTTAAAAATGAAATTCACTTTTTAAATGTAATTAATCAAATTGGAATTACTCCATCTTGATTCATGGGATTAGCCTTATTGCAACTACTTTACAAAAATAATTTTGATAAATTGCAAATTATTTGTTCCGCTCTGCAACATATAAAAGTAATAAGATTTATAACAAGAGATGTTTGTAAAACACATATGCCCCCCATGGTGCAAAATTGAAAAGGGTTATACATACACACATCATTTAATTGAGAGTAGTATCATCAATTCAAAATATTGAGCAGACAATATCTTCCTATGTCAAGAGTGGATTGACCATGTGACCTAAAAATCAATAGAGGTCATCAACTCCTGAAGATGTACCAGTGTACCAAGTTTGATGTCTGTCAAGCAAAAGGTTCTCAAGATACTGAACGGACAGTATATTCCTATGTCCAATTTGACCCTTGACCATGTGACCTTAAAATAATTAGTAGTCATCTTCTCCTGAAGATGTACCAGTGTACCAAGTTTGATGTCTGTCAAGCAAAGGGTTCTCAAGATATTGAGCGGACAGTATATTCCCATGTACAGTTTAACCCTTGACCTTTGACCACGCGACCTCAAAATCAATAGGTGTCATCTTCTCCTGAAGATGTACCAGTGTACCAAGTTTAATGTCTGTCAAGCAAAGGGTTCTCAAGATATGGAGCAGACAGTATATTCCAATGTCCAGTTTGACCCTTGACCATGTGATCTGAAAATCAATAGGGGTAATTTTCTCCTGAAGATGTACCAGTGTACCAAGTTTGATGTCTGTCAAGCGAAGGGTTCTCAAAATATTGAACGGACAGTATATTCCTGTCTAGTGTGACCCTTGACCTTTGACCATGTGACCTCAAAATCAATAGTGGTCATCTTCTCCTGAAGTCGTATCAGTGTACTAAGTTTGATGTCTGTAAGAAAAGGGTTCTCAAGATACTGAGCAGACATTATATTCCCATGTCAAGTTTGACCCTTGACCTTTGACCATGTGACCTCAAAATCAATAGGGGTCATCTTCTCTTGAAGATGTACCAGTGTATCAAGTTTGATGTCTGTCAAGCAAAGGGTTCTCGAGATATTTAACGGACAGTATATTCCTATGTCCAGTTTGACCCTTGACCTTTGACCATGTGACCTCAAAATCAATGGGGGTCATCTTATTCTGAAGATGTACTGGCGTACCAAGTTTAATGTCTGTCAAGCAAAGGGTTCTCTAGACATTGAATGGTCAGTATATTCCTATGCCCAGTTTGACCCTTCACCTTTGACCATATGACCTCAAAATCAATAGGGGTCATCTACTCCTTAGGATGTACCAGTGTGCCAAGTTTGATGTCTTTCAAACAAAGGGTTCTCAAGATATTGAGCGGACATTATATTCCTATGTCCAGAGTAGATTGACCCTTGACCTTTGGACCTGAAAAACAATAGGGATCCTCTTCTACTCATAACTAACCCACTTATGAAATATCATTATCATCAAGTGAATGGTTCTCAAGATATTGAGCTGACAACACATGGTCTACAGACCGACCGACATACCGACCGACCGACCGACCGACAGGTGCAAAACAATATGCCCCCTCTTTTTCAAAGGGGGGCATAAAAATGTTTAATGAGTTTTTAAAATCTAAAGATATGTGTGCATAAAACGTAGGCTTCCTTTGATTTTGCAGCCTTGCATTTGGATCAATGGGAAAACATGTACGTGGGATCTGAAATGGCATGTTCTATTTTTATAAACAAAACATGTATTTTCATATCCCATATATATATCACAGGTTATGTCTACACTCAGCTTATGTTTGAATTACTTTTGTTGGATCCAAGTATAAATTAGAAATTCCGATCAAATTAGATGTTCGATTATATAATTTGGCTACTTTGATTAAAACTGGTGTTATCAACTCGAGGTGTATATTGCAATATAATTTGGACACCTCAGCACTTCATTTACCTGATCAAAATATACAGGTATATCTCACAGCGGGTGTGACCGGTCAACAGGGAGTGCTTACTCCTTGAGGCATCCGATCCCGCCTTGGGCGTGTCCAGGGGTCGGTGTTTGTCCTACTTTCGGTTTTGTATTTTTTATAATTTTTATGAGTTTGATAATTGTTCGTTATATTCACTTGTTCATGCTAACAATAGATGTCTGTGAACCGTCATATCAAAGAGATGTATTCATAATTATGTAAATGCCGTCTATTGATCAAGGTTAATTGCATTTTCAAACTATCTGCTGAATAATTTGATACTAGTAGCCTGACTCCATAGAAAACTTTACTTCATATACACCGGTCTTATTCACTATTGTTTATTGAGTAGAGAGAAGTTAACACTTTTCTCCGTTTTAATAATTTACAGCCAATCATATTTACATTCATTAATTACCTTCGAACTGGCAGACATTCGCTATTGCAGAATGTTTTAGCCTGAGATTTGTATGTTTAAATGAGAAAAATGGTGAGCAAGCTCGGACACAATGAATGTCAATGCTACCACATGATAATTATAGGTTATAGACTTTGTATGGGAAAATATGACGACCGAGTTTTTTGGCGCGTAGACGGACCGAGCTTGCGAGGTCCGTTCGCGACAAAAAACGAGGTCGTCATATTTCCCATACAAAGTCTATAACCTTTTTATTATTATATACTTTCAATTTCATCTCTTCTTTTTTTTAAAAAAAGTTTGCGGGCATATATCACACGATATATGCCCGGAAACATTCCGGCCCGCAAACGTTACGTCACAACAAATTTCTACGCCGTTAATTTTCAAATTTTTCGTGTTTTTCATCTTTTACTCAGTTAAACCAATAAATAAATTGTTAAAATAAAATTATTGTTAGTTTCTAAATGAAATTGAAAGTATATAATAAAAAGGTTATAGACTTTGTATGGGAAAATATGACGACCGAGTTTTTTGTCGCGGACGGACCTCGCAAGCTCGGTCCGTCTACGCGCCAAAAACTCGGTCGTCATATTTTCCCATACAAAGTCTATAACCTTTTTATTATATACTTTCAATTTCATTTAGAAACTAACAATAATTTTAATTTTAACAATAACTTTATCGGTTTAACTGAGTAAAAGATGAAAAACACGAAAAATTTGAAAATTAAGGGCGTAGAAATTTTATTGTGACGTAATGTTTGCGGGCTGGAATGTTTCCGGGCATATATCGTGTGATATATGCCCGCAAACTTTTAAAGAAAAAAGAAGAGATGAAATTGAAAGTATATAATAAATAGCAATATTATACACAATGAATGTCAATGCTACCACATGATGAATAGCAATATTACACATAATGAATGTCAATGCTACCACATGATAAACAGCAATATTATACACAATGAATGACAATGCTACTACATGATAAATAGCAATATTATACACAATGAATAGCAATGCTACCACATGATAAATAGCAATATTATACACAATGAGTGACAATGCTACCACATGATAAATAGCAATATTTTACACAATGAATGTCAATGCTACCACATGATAAATAGCAATGATATACACAATGAATGTCAATGCTACCACATGATAAACAGCAATATTATACACAATGAATGTCAATGCTACCACATGATAAATAGCAATATTATACACAATGAATGGCAATGCTACCACATGATAAATAGCAATATTATACACAATGAATGGCAATGCTACCACATGATAAACAGCAATATTATACACAATGAATGGCAATGCTACCACATGATGAATAGCAATATTACACATAATGAATGGCAATGTTGTTCACAGAATACACAAATTGGATGCTGTACTATTTTCATTCATGTAACTAGGGGACGCTACTCGATGTATTTGTAATATTGTTTAGAAATGCAAATTCTGTAAAACATCAAAACAGAGAATATTTAAATTGCATATATGTAATGGTTTGACAAAGATGCACCAAATAGTATATTTTGGTCAACTTCTATGTTTAAAAGAAAGTAAATTCCTGTGAATATGGTGTATTTTGGCCAAAATTTTATGTTCAAATGGGCCATAACTCCCAGACAAAATGAGTAAGTTTTTCCTATAAATATGCACATCTATACAGTATATCGTTATTGACTACAACGTTTCACATAATTTTGTTGAACTGAGCTAATATGCAATCTAAGCTAAAAAGGGACATAACTCCCAGGGGGAAACTCGAATCTTTTCTCTACACAAAGCTTCTCGAAATTACATGTATGTGGAGCGGTTTCAGAAGAGTTGCGCTTATAATTTTTTTTAGACGGATATCTAATTTTGGTCGAACTTCTAGGTTCAAGAGGAGGATCACTCCTAGAAAAAAATCAAATATGAATTTCCTGCGAATGTGCACATCTACATGTACACAATAAGTCCTTATTAAAGGCCAAACTTAATGACTCCCAGAGAGAGAAAAACATGTGTGCACGCATCAGAATTTCCTGCGAATATGAACATCTACAAAATATGTCTTTATTAACTACAAAGTTCCATGACATTCTATTGAGTGGTTTCAAAAACGTTCCGCTGACAAGAACAAAGACTGGCGATTCAAAAACAATCTACCCTCCGTAACTCGTGTGAGGTATAATCTGAAGGATGAACAAATGAAAATAACGAACAGTGATCAATCTCAGAACTCTCAAAGAGAGTACAGAATTAAGAGTTGGACATATCGGAGGTGGAATCTGGAGTATAAGAGGAGTAAGCACCCCCTAAAAATTTTTATATCTCCTTAAAACCACTCTAGAAGCAAACTTCCAATGTCTACAATTCTAAATATGACGGGGAATTCCTCTCAATGATTACCTATTCAAACTCCCGTTGACAGATTCATCACCATATAGTTTTTGCCAAATAGAAAATGAAACAATCAATCATTTCTTTGTAGAATGCACGCGTGTTGAAGTTAAAGGATTATGGCTGAAAATAGAAGAAGGGTTTCTAGATGACTTCAATTACACAATGAGGTTGAACGGAAAAGCAATTTTATTTAGTACACACATCCATGTATTACAGAATCTAGTAGTACTTGTCATACTTAATGAATTGAATGAATTCAATTATACTCAATGGGTTTGAACGGGAAAGCAATTTTATTTAGTACACACATCCATGTATTACAGAATCTAGTAGTACTTGTCATACTTAATGAATTGAATGAATTCAATTATACGCAATGGGTTTGAACGGAAAAGCAATTTTAGTTAGTACACACATCCATGTATTACAGAATCTAGTAGTACTTGTCATACTTAATGAATTGAATGAATTCAATTATACGCAATGAGTTTGAACGGGAAAGCAATTTTAGTTAGTACACACATCCATGTATTACAGAATCTAGTAGTACTTGTCATACTTAATGAATGGGTTTGAACGGGCATAGATTTTAGAATCTGATAGTTCTCGTTATAAAATGATACTTTATGCCTCCTATGAGAAGAAACCGTCCAAGCAGCAACAAATAACCAAACACTGTAATGCAGTTTTGTCGAATGTGTCATTTATTGAATGACATCAGGCAAATTGTTAAGTAAAATGCTTTATGTGTAAATATAAAAGTACAGCAGGGTAGAATTAGAATACTAGTAGAGTAAAATCAGCAAGTCCTAGAAAGGTAAAAAAAAAAAAATTAATACGAGGAATACGACAAGCACTAGAGAATCCCAAACAAATATAGAGCAATTGATTATGAACTCTAGACATAGCTCATTTACCTCTAATAAAAAGATGAAAATAACGAACACTGATCAAATTCATAGATCCTATTAAAAATACAAAATTGAGAACAGGGCGAGCATATATTCCTGGAAACACCAGGTTTGGAGGTTATAAAACATTTTTGAGCACGTTTTCATATTCAAACGAAGGGGCCTCCGTGGCCGAGTGGTTAGAGCATCGCGCTCAAAATCACACGGCCTCTCACCTCTGTCGGCGCGGAATCGAATCCCGCTCGCGCCGGTAAGTGAGAAAGTTTCCCAGTTTACTTTCGGAAGGTCGGTGGTCTCTTCCCAGGTACATTGTATCTGGGTTCTCTCTTCCACCAAAACTGGGCGCCACCAGATAACTGAAATTTGTTGAGTGTGGCGGAAAACATCAATCAATCATACTCAAACTCAAGATCTGTGCTCTGAATCGTACTCATATTCAAAATTGAAAGTTATAAACTTTTATAAAATCATTCTCATACTCAAATGGAGTGCATGCTTAAGATTTATCGAGTGTATTTGGAGCGTGATCAGAGTTGTACTCAAAGTAAACGTGGTTGAGTTCGAGTATGAGTACGGGAAAAGTTTTATAACCTCCAGGCCTGAGGTAGAATAAGGTACCTAGGAGAAAGAAAGATTCCCTGATGACTGGTCACACCCGCCATGAGCCCTCTATCCTGAAAAAGCAAATGGAGCAATCTGTAGTCAAAATCAGTGTGAAAAGAAATGCCTAACCATTGACTACGTACGAAACACGTCATGTAGTATTCGTCCTTATGACATGCTCTATTTGCAAATTAAGTCATCATCAGGACTTTATAATTTGTGAAATGCTGACTTTAAATATGACTGCCTTAGTTTAAGAAATGGTCGTACGTAGAACATGCTCTCGCGTCAGCTGAGAGACATAACACCGTATGCAGGTGATAATGGATTATTGCTTCATAGATATGGGAGTTGACGATGGAAAAGCTGATGTCATTCCGTTTGTCATAAAGTTGAGTTGTTAGTTTGCAGTTTAAAAAAAATTAACCTTGTTTAAGGAATTCCCATAGATAACTAAATTTCGTCAGAACATCGTTTCATGTGACCTTTAAGGTAACTCCATCTCATGTAACGTTGTATAGGTTTTCGCAAAATCCTTCTTTATGGATGCAATGATAATGTATATGATGTGGGAAATTTGACTAGCCCACAAGGAAATAACGCGAATGTGATGGGAATCTTTCCAAATACCCAAAGACGGAAACGCAGCCATGGACATCGTTCATAAAAAAGACCATGTATAAATGATGTCATGTTTGATTTACTTTTACGTTACGTCAACAGGCAATTAGGTTCACATCATATTTGCACAAAACTTTACAATACACCCTATCATTGGGTCAAATGCTGTCTGACTTGTTTTACACCGATTGTTAGGCCGTTCTTAACACACTAATTTTGACTACGGATAACTCCGTTTACCAGATCAAGATATAGGGCTCCGAGGCACGGCGGGTGACCAATCGACAGGGGATGCTTACTCCTCCTAGGCACCTGATCCCACCTCTGGTGTGTTCCAGGGGTCTGTGTCTGCCCAACTCTCTATTTTGTATTGCTTATAAGAGTTATGAGATTGATTACTGTTCATTATTTTCACCTTTTATTAATTAAACTTTGTGCGTAATAAAAATATATCTTTTATAGGGGGACCGCTGCGTTGGCCAAGAGGTTAGAGCGTTCGCCCCGCATGCGAAAGACTTGACTTACTTGACTTATTCCTGTTGACTCCCGGTGGAGCATAGGGCTGCAACAACACCACGCCAACGGACTCTGTTATGGGCTGCTCTCCACAGCTGAGTCCACGTCATTCCGGCTTCCTTCACTTCGCTCTCGGCGGATATTTGGGCCGTCTTACTTTCCTTTTTCCTTGTGGGTTCCACTCTAGTGCTTGTCTTGTGACGTTGTCAGTTGGTTTGCGGAGCGTATGGCCTATCCAGCCCCATTTTCTTTTCTTGATGTCCTGACCGATCGGATTTTGGCTGGTTCTTTTCCATAGTTCTACGTTCGAGATCTTCTCCGGCCACCTGATGTTGAGGATGTGGCGCAAGCACTTGTTGACGAATGTCTGTATCTTGTTGGTGATGGTGTTAGTTACTCGACATGTCTCGGATCCGTAGAGGAGGACTGCTTTGACATTGGTCTTAAAGATGCGGACCTTGCTGTGCTGGGATAGGGCTCTGGAGTTCCAGATGGGTCGTATTGTGTTGAACGCTACCCTTGCTTTGTTGATCCGACTCTTAACGTCCTCGTCTGCGCCGCCATCAATGTTGACCACGCTTCCTAGATAAACGAAGCGGTCGGTTTCCACGAGGTCCTTTCCGTGTAGCTGCAATGGTTGGTTGAGTCGGTTGTTCATCCGCATCACCTCTATTTTCTTGGTGTTGATCTTCAAGCCGGTCTTTTCTGCCTCCTCCGCTAGTCGGGTTAGCTTGGATTGGGCGTGTTGTTGCTTGTGAGACAGAAGGCTGATGTCATCCGCAAAATCCAGGTCCTCTATATGTTTGATGAGGGTCCACTGGATGCCGGTGTTGCTGCCCTCAGTGGTTCTTCTCATGATCCAGTCTATGACGATCAGGAAAATTGTCGGCGACAGTATACAGCCTTGCCTCACTCCTGTCTTCACTGCGAAGGGGTTGGTCAGCTTCCCGTTGTGGATGATCTGGCAGGTTGAGTCCTCGTACAGCTTCTTGGTGATGTTGACGAGCTTCTGTGGAATTCCGTAGTGCTGCATCAGCTTCCAGATAGTCTCCCTGTCGACTGCTTTTTCGAAGTCGACAAATGTCGTGTAGAAGGGAGACTGCCACTCTACGCATTGCTCAATAATGATACACAGAGTAGCGATATGGTCCGTGCACGATCGCTCCTGCCTGAAACCTGCCTGTTCTGCTCTCAGTTCCTTGTCTAATGCCTCTTTCATTCTCTCCAGGATGATTCTTGTGAGTACCTTGCTGGGAATGGACAGCAGCATGATTCCTCGCCAGTTGCTGCACTGGGAGAGGTCACCTTTCTTCGGAAGCTTCACCAGGTACCCAAGCTTCCAGTCGGCAGGCACTTCATCCTGTTCCCATATCTTCACTAGAAGAGGATGTAACAGCTCTGCTGCTGTTGCCGTTTCGTCCTTTAGAGCTTCTGGGGGGATGCCGTCAGGACCTGCTGCCTTACCGTTCTTCAAGGATTTGATGGCTTTGATGATCTCTGCCTTGGTTGATGTATTGTTGTTGATACTGAGGGGCTCTTCTGCTGGTGTTGTGTCGGGAACTACTTGCGGTAGTGGTCGGTTGAGGACTTCTTCAAAATGCTCCACCCATCTTCTTCTTTGCTCCTCGTCGCTTGCGATGATTTTCCCGCTCTTGTCCTTGACTGGCTTACTCGGATTGAATCTCTTTCCTGACAGGGCCCTGGTGATCTCGTACACTCTTTTCATGTTGTTTCTGACTCTTTTGTCAGGTTGTGCACAAATTGCCTTTTGTCATGCCTTGCGCTCTTCTTCACTTCTCAGTTCAGCTTCCAATACTGTGCTCTGAGGTCTGCCTTCATCTGTTGATAGTGAGATCTGTTGATTTCCTGTTTCATCTCTCTCCTCTCTATCTTCTCCCAGGTTTCCTTCGTCTACCACTCCTTCTG